>NW_011340416.1:42481-75480 GCF_000735185.1 Notothenia coriiceps | reverse complement strand
TGTGTGTGTGTGTGTGTGTGTGTGTGTGTGTGTGTGTGTGTGTGTGTGTGTGTGTGTGTGTGTGTGTGTGTGTGTGTGTGTGTGGAAGTCACGGATGGACCAATCCACGTAGCTGTTACGTCACTTAGCCCCTTACGTCACTACTTCCCAGGAAAAAAAAAATGGACAAGGCGTTCTGGGGCAGCATATACAGGTATTTTCTGTGTTAGAGTTTTACTCGCTACAGGGTGTACTTTGAGGGTTTTGGACTCTGCAGACCGTTTACATGCATAAAAAGCTACATAACACACAAGGGGACGGATAATAACCGGAAAAGCATGACATGGGACCTTTAACATCATTTTCAGATTCATTCAGATTTTAGATTACTGTAAGGACATGTTGAATACATTTGAGTACTAGACAACTCATCCATCCTGGCTACTATTTAGTGCATCACATTCGCTAAAGCATTCCCTTAGGGGTTGTGTTAAGTGAGTGACACTTATTTATAACATTTTGCGATTATGACTTGTGGATCATGCTATTTTTTATAACACAAAACCTTTTTTTCTTTATGCTAGCCAATACATGTTACTGGTTAAATCAGTGGCAGCTCATGCACTGCATTATCTTATCAAAGTCTGATGGTGTGTGGGGTGAGTCGCTGTGTGGTTGAGAGCGGGAGGAGTCCATACAGAGACAGCCTAGTGTTTCTCTCAGTTTATCACCTGCTTCGTTTATACTCCCCATTCCTCTACATGAGACACACGCAGCAAATAAACCAGCAATGTGTTGTAACAGCTCTTCAAGGTACATGTTGCAAAATCAGTCTAGCTTAAAGTCTAATATTATGATGTTACAATCAGACTGACAGGCAAGATAGGAAGTGTTTATTTGTATTAATTTCTTTAAAAGCTAGATTTCCACTGCAGCTTTCTTGCAATAAAATACAAATTGTTTATCTGCTTGATACATAGTTTCACTGTAGCTTCTTTTTATGATTAACTGTAACTTTGAGTGTGTAATATTCAACCAAAATGACACAATGGAAACATGTTTTGTTATTGCTTTACCCTAACATCAAATAGAATTGGGTGGACATATACATTGGCCAAATAATCTGCTTTTTTGAGAACTCATTTTGAATTCAAGGCAAGTCTATTTTATATGTATAGCCTAATATGGCAAAAATGGGGCTTTGACATTTGTACAGCATACCACCCTCTATCTTTTCGATCCTCACATTTAAAACAAGATGTGACCAATATTTACCACATTTTGAGCAGCATCTGTTTGTTTATCTCTCTGTCTGTATTTATTTTCCTTTTAGGAGCAATACAAAGGGAGAAGATTCAATCTCTTCCCCTGTTCCAAACCCTTTCCCTGAGCTCATCGCCTCAACCCTCACCCCCCTCCTCTATGAATGTTTATTACCATCGACCAAAAGTAGTGCAACTCAGGTGAGTGTCCCATTTCATTTACAGTACTAGAAGGTGTTTGTGACACAAAGAGTCATTCTATTTATAATAAAAATAATAAATAAGGCCATGATAAGATTTAAATAAATGCATTGTTACATGTCTGGCTTGCGAATTAGCTACAACTTCAGGGCATATGGATGGTAGAAACAGTTATGTGAGTGTGTGGATTCACACTGATGAGATTAAAAAGCACACGTAGACACTTCACATGCACAATGTTACTACTTCGAAGAGCCTATACTGTATATGTTCCTACATACAGTGGCTATTAAACAATGTCAACATGGGCAATACATATGTCTGATACCACATGTTGATATTGAATCAGACATTTTATTATAAATGTATGTTTAACACAGGAAATACCTGGCTTAGTTCCCAGCAGCCATTCACTGTACCTTTGTCTTTGAGCGCATGTTGTGTGATGTGCAATGAATGTGGGGAAGTACCTGCTTGTCCCAGAAAAGGTTTTCAGTCCAATCTAGATCTCAAGTTCATTTTTTTTGCATTTGTTTAGTCCCGCCCCTCTTAGTTGCTATACCTTTCCCTTTAAGTGTAGCAGGGGCCTATTTGCAGGTAAAATGATAACAAACACAGATTTACCACTCTAAATAAATTCATAGTAGCCGTTAAAACAATGGGTCTTTGATCTCAAACAGAAGTAGTTAAAGGTTTCTCATTGCTAACAATTGGTTGACATTACAACCGTAGCTAGCACTCTTTATTGTTGGCTGACTTGTTGGAATAAAAGAACCCTGTAATGCTTATCAGCTTACACTGTTGGTAGTAAGCTAGTAACCTGGGAATGTTAAGACCCCATAGACCAGACAAACACATTGCATCATGCATTCCTGGAATTGTGCTTTAGTGTTTTTGGAAAGGTGTCTGCAGCTTTTGTTGTTTGACGCTACAATCTAAAGATCTCTTAATTCTGGAAATGGATCAGTCTGAATGAATGGAAATGCTGCAGGTGATACACAACTCATGATGAATAATCATTTAGTTTATGAACTCTCTTTACCCTATTGAAAGTCAGAAGAAAAAACAACTATGCACAGCAAAATATTACTTAATATGACTCTGAGATCTGTTGTTGATTTGTACATTTATAAAAACCCACTGCCAAATTCTAAAAAGAGAGCACATTCATTATGTTAGAAAGCTAACAATTATGGGTCTGCTTCAAAAGTGCATGGGTTTTAAAATGGATTTTGTCTATACATTTTCCAGGGCTATTAAATGTGTCTGGTTGGTCAACCACTAGATATTTCCTGGATGCGGATTCCTACAGAATACTGTATGCTGAAGTTGATTTCAGGTTTTTCAGTATCTTTGTGGTATGTGTGCATGTGTAGCAGCGGGGGGCAGCTAAAAGCAATGACTCATAGGAAAGCTTGAAATTATAGAGCTCAGCAGTTACCAAGGACTGTCAGCAGCGTAGACCTCTCTGTGCGCATGTGTTGCTTTCATGCTGAGAAGGAAAAAATACAGAATGCATAACGTTTATTTTATGTTTTTTTATCGGAAGCTTTCATTGAACTGGAAGTAGATGTGTGATTGAAACAAGAGTCTGATCAAATGTGTGGTTTATTGTCTCCACTTCATATGCAAATCTCAAATGAACCCTTCTGCTCTATTCCATCCTCATTCAATTCAACGTTTAAAATAAGAAAATTACAGAGTGATTGCTAATTCTTCTATCCTCTCAACAGCCTATTGTAAATACGGGCCAGGGATCTGCCCAGATTTGGCATTTTCTTTGATAAATGCGTGAACAATCTTCAAGTTTCTCAGTGGAGGAGCAATATGAAACCCTGTTGACCTCACTCCACGACAATGTGGCGTCCTTGTAAGCAAATCCTAAAGTGCTCCTTATGTATCTCGTTGATGAGGCCTGTGCCTGCACCTTGTGGGCCTGACAGCCTCTTACAATGTCCTTTCAGCAGCGGTATTGGGAGGACAAAGGGAGCATGTCAGAGTGAAACAGCTGTTTTTGTGTCACAATCCTCATGTCACAGGGTTATGACCTTTTTTCAGTTGCGCTCAAGAAACCAATGACATCATTGTTCCAACTGTGCAGCATTCATCCCTTCACCCACCCTTCTGACTTTCATATAAAGGAAAATTGTCTATTGAGTTTCCCAGTGTGTCGCTTTGGCAAGTCATTTTCCTATCAGTTACAATTATCTGAAAATAATAATCTTCTACAAAGGACAGGCTTAGATTATGAAATGAAAAGGCAAGGAAAATCGGGGACGTCAGTAGATGTGGCATCTGAAAACAACTCAGTGTGTAGCTGACCATATTTTGAGGTTCACAGTTAATTTGATTGAGATTTGGCTAGATTCTTAGCTTGACTTTGCTTTTGTTTTACACAGAGTTGAAAGCTATTTCACTCTAGGCTGGATTTCATCTGGTTTAAAACTGGTTTTAGCTAACCCCCCTGTTACCCCTGTGTTTCAGTGTCATGGTTCATTTCCATAACAACACGACCAAGTCATGACTGCCACATTATTATTATTTGATGTTACGAAAAAGTGCCCATTGGTATTACCATAGATTCTAAATGTACCATGTCAGCATTATATTTTAAATGTCTTTATATTAAATAAACATTTCATGCAGCTCTCTGTTGAAATTGTTTGAATGGGTCAAATTAATCCCAACAATATTTAGATAATTAATTATAAGTGTAATTGTTCCTGCTTTACTCAATTTTATCATCATGTTACACTGAATGTTATCATTTTTTGACTGACAAAACATTTAATTTTTCCACTTTCCTACATTTTATAGACCAGACATTTAATCAATGAATTAAGAAAACTATCCTTAGCTTATTCGATTGTGGGAATAATTATTTAGTACCGTGTATTCCTCCATGATGCAATCGCAAAATAAACTGCACACACGCAGCCTGTGTCCAGACGGCGTTGAGTGTTCAGTTCAGCCATATGTCTCAGAGGAAATGCCTGCCCCTATAGAGATGTTATTTCAGATGCAACATGCATGTCTGTGTTCTCTGACTTTCAGCCTCTCCTCTACAGCAGATGTAATAGAGTCTCCAGGGTCACACATAGTAAATATAAAACATTTTGTTCATGTTCCCTCCATTCAGCTACTAAATAGTTTGTCAGAGAACTGCTTACTGAACGAAAAGAACTATGCTGAAGCCATAACTTCTGTAATTGTATACCTTATTTAACTTTACATGTTGGAATACATGTAATATATTATTGAACACTGATAAGAACAATATATTTCAATCGTTTCATGTGAGAATCAGATGATTTAGAATTAGTAGTCATGCTTTGCAAATTCAACACATCGTTTTATATGTGTTATATACAGGAAGCCACCTGTGGTTAGATGCATGTGCAGCTCCTTCATTTCTCTCCATGTCTGTCTCTCTCACTAACTTCTTTCAGAGTGACAGTCATGTGGAATAAAATGTTGTTTCTTATTGGTGTGAACACACACCGTCTGTCTTTATCACCCTGACCCTTTCCGGCCTCTGATACGGCCTCTGATCTGGCTTAGATAATCTGTAAAGGAGTAAAACCGTTTTATCAGAACTACACTCCATGTTTTGTTCTCCCAACTTTTTTTACAGTGTGTTTTCACTTCCTGAACATTAATTGCAACATTTGGTAGGCTCAAAATGTCTTATACAGTGTAATAGTTGTACCACCTTTAAGTGTCACAACAGCCAATATGGAAAACTGGACAAACCAATGAGTGGAAGCATCTCCCATACAGTCTATCGACATGTTCATTTTTTCATGTAATCGTTTATTTGAAGAGGGACAATGCACATTAATGAACACTTAAGACAAATAATGCTTCAAGTGCAAATATGACAGATTTGAGCTTTGATCTATGTGGTTGCCTCCTCGTTTTGCAGGATGGATACTAAAATACTGTGTATCTCTTGCTGTTTTATAGTTTAACCCTGATTACCCCTGCCCAGAGGGGGGGTTATACACATGCAAACCACCCCACCTCTGGTTGCTGTGTTGTTACTTTGACAGAGCCGACAAGGGGTCTTGGTTTGATCCTCCGTGGTCAAGGACAATGTGTCTGGAGCTGGCTTTGTTATGGGAGTTGTGGAGTCTCTGTTATCATTCTGGCTCCATTAATTCCAATTCATTTTAGCTGTGTGATAACTAACAGCGTCTGCTTGTCTGCACTCTCAAGCGCTGTGTTTCCAGATACACATGAAGCCTGTTGTGGGAAGGTCCTCTTCCCCTGTCTGTTCTCATGAGTTGAAATGAAGGACAATGATTGGTGCTGGTGAGGAGACCAAAGTAATATAGACCCATGCTCATATTACAATGCTGTTCACAGGCCTTTTATTCTAGCTTTGCAAGGTTACAGTGAGAGAGAGGATTCGAAACATTGCTGCTTTACCTCTCTTGGATGCAGTTTCTTTTTTTTAGTATTGTATTTTAACAAATAAAGTACAGTATTACCACAGTTGTGTGTGTGGCGGCTTCATCATAGCTTTATTAAAATGGAGTCTGTCCTGGGGCACAAGCAGTTGTTCAGACTTGTGCTTACTATTATTTCTCCATATAACAAATGTACATATCCTACTTTAGTATACTGTAGGTCCGTTATATACTAGTGGAAATGTAAGGTGCATTTGCACGTGTTAAACTCGAGGCAAATAGTATAGTGCAGAGTTTATTGACCTATATAAACGTGTCAATCTTTACAATTGTATTTTTAATAAGAATTTCAAGTTTGTATTACTCTGTTGGACTGAGGCTTGAGAATGAGCGTGTCTTGTAAAGATGGCACAGTCATAGTCACAAGGACTCTTTGTCTAATCGTACAGTGAAACAGATGTCGGTTGTGAATCGAGGCTTTGGGGAAAGAGCTATTTTGGACCTCTAATTCTCTCTTTCTTGAGGGCATGATCGTATTGAGATACAGTAATGCCAAAGAATTGTATGGATATCATCAGAAACATGCAGTATATTCAGATGTTGTTGACTTGCAAAGACGACAAAAATAAGAATAATTTTATAATTATTTATTTATAATGTGAGTCACATTATGGTTTAAAATGTATTAATTTAAGGCTCACTTATTATTTGTTATGTGCGTCAGTATCACGTGCATGGCTATGCCTATATATGGTAGATTGATAGGACACAGCTGGGAGTGATAGACGGGGAAACGGAAAAGTCTTTTGACCGTGTTCTTTTTGTTACTTTGGAGACTGTTGACATTTATTTAGTAGAAGCGAAGAAATGTGTCCTGCTGTTTATGGACTAACGAATAAAGCTCATCTAATTCAACCACGTTCTCAGCTAATTTGTTCGGAAACAAAGAGAGGCGCGTCAAAGCCCACAACCCCGATAGAGGTGGCTATTAAATTGGAGACAAGGATTAAAACGCCACCACAATTTGGATTAATAAGGATAAATAAATTGTGCAAAAATCTGAGGCCTCTAACAGGTCAGTATTAATGTAGTTGCAGAAATAAACAAACTGTACTGCAAGAATACAACTTGTGTAATTTCCAGTGAACACTCTTGAGCTTCTCATTCACTAAAACGTTATTATTTGTACTGTTTTATAATCACCTTTTGCCCACATTCATGTTTAATATTAGCACCCATAATGTATAAAACAAGGTCCCACATGTGTTGCTTCTAAAAATAGCCTTGTAGTGTCTTCTAGTAGGCAGCAACAAACCTGCATGGTCTTTTCTGGGAAATCTTCAGCTCAATTTCTGTGTATTTGTTTCTAGATTGTCGCTGTGTAAGTATTACTTTGTCTACAAAACCATATACAGTAAACTGATACAGTAGCTATTTTCAGACGTGTTATATTCAAACTCATGAGAACATTTTATTTTTTCCAGTTGTGTTTATTGAAAGTGCCTTTCTAAAAGGAAAAAGCTTTTACTTTCTCAAGGACAAAGGAGGAGTTTGTGTTGTGGGGAGGCTACATGACTTAGTTTCTCACACTTACATCATCGAAAGAGATTTTCTGAAGATTCTAAAGGGTTACGATATTAAAAGGGCTCTTATTAGTTGCAATACTATATATAAATACTAGCCTTAGATATAATTTTTTTTACATTATCCCTATATTCAGTTACTATGCACAGATATTTGTCATATAGTTAATTGTGCATCTAAGGCAAAAGCATGAATTTCCATGCGAGGAGAGTCACCCTGCCTGCCATCACACCACTTTGTCTGCAGAAACGGGTAGGAAATCTGACATGATCTCTTCTGTATCTTTCAAAAAAACTTCTCTCTATTAGTGAAATGCTGCGTTCTGTTCATGTTTTTGATGATTTCTATACATTTGTGCTGTCTTTTTTGGTGGCACTGGATGAGAGCCAACCTCTTGAGCATTCTTCAACGACTGTGTGTAACTTGATTAATGTTTACTGCCAAGTAAGTGATTGACTGATTGAAAGTTCTCTTGGTGTTTTTAATGAATGAACATATTAAGAGGAAATAAAAACACAAGCATTTAACTGCAAAAGTCAAGAACTTACATATAGAATAGTAAGATTACAAATAATATAACAATCTAAAACAAATATGAACAATATAACTGTTTTCTGTGCTATTGTTACTTGTGAACTGAATTTGCATTAAGATTCACACTGGGTTCTTCAAAAACGTAAGTATACGTAAGCATGTGCTTGGAATGAATCTTTGACACAGATATTTGTCATTTTTATGACATATTCTCATTTTCAGGTTTTGAATTTTGTACTTATACTGTGACATGTTTACATGCTTCATTGATCGAAAAGTGCTTTAATTTTGTCCTACTGCCTGTGCTTCAGCACCTCTTTTCACCCTTGGTCATCAAGTTCATTGAATCACATAAATACAGCGATTTGCCATGTAGTGAATGGCCTCAATTTACCACAGTCAGGTGAAGTTAAAGTTTCTCGTCTTGTGTTGGGCAGTTTTTGCAGTTTTTGTATCAGTGAAATGAAAACAGACACTCTGAGCAGGCACACAGCAAGCAATAGAAGTTTGAGTGTAAATTGTGATGTCATTATGTTGAAGTAAACAAAGGAGTCCAATCAAAAACATTTCTGGTAAGAGGAGTATGTGTGAGAGAATCTCCCTCTGGCGTGAACTTTGGGATTTATGCTCTTGCTGACATGCACAAAAACACAATACAGGACGCTAGCCTGGTGTCACTGTACTTTGGTAGTGCAAAATGTGCAATTTGTTTTGATAAGTAGTATAAATACCAGACAAAGAGTTCCAGCATGTTAGAATATAATATAAAGTGTTTTTTAGTGTCTTTATGAGGAACAGTAAAGAACACCTAATTATGGTGTTGCTTCGGTTATATTCGAGGTAATTATTTTCACAAACTTCTGTCCAACAGCGGTATAGTGGAAAATCTTAACCTCAGTTCTGCTTCCATTTCATACTAACAATGTAATCACTTGTTACAGACAGGGGCCACATGGAGTTTAAACCATCTTGCAAGATGAAATGCACAATGAATTGTGGACCTGTGTGACAAATATGGCACCTTCTTGTGAACCACATAGGTATTATGAGATGAAAATGGTGTTATAAAGGGGCACAGCCAACTCAAGTGTATTTAGTTGTCCTACCTTACTATAACATGTTGTGCAAATCCAAGCCTTATAAACTCAGCAGAGTGTTCATTTATTTAAATAATTTGTAACCATTTTCAAGGCTGAAGCAGCTAACCAGGGTTAAGTAGCTACTACTGTAGCTTTCCAGCATTTTCTATGTGGCCTGATAAAATGTTCCTGCTGTTGTAGTTATTTTCCTGATAAGTGCCTCCTATGTAAATTAACTAGCATTCTGACTATGGCTTTGTATTTTCAGCTAATATTTGGGAGCTATAAGCTGTAGACGTGAAAAACATTGGGTTGAGACCGTCAGTCTTTTTTAGTTTAGTAACCGTGGGGAGCTGGAACATCTCTTAATAGTTCTTTAAGACGAGGCTGGAGGCCACCTCCTCACCACCGCTCCATGATAGAGCTGCAGCTGTGGGAGTGCAGTTCAAGGTTAAAGCAGAGCAGTCTAATTGGCGAAATGGCTCACACCGTCCTGTCCTTGAGATAAGAAGGTCTAAAAGAGGAGTTTATGTTCAACCAGACTATATGTCGTGGGGCAAAGTCAATGCCTGGCTTTACTCTATTTTTTGCTTTTCATTAAAATGTCTTTTAAGACAGCACATGATGTTCTATTGCTTTGGTTGCATTCCACCCCCTGAAATGAAGCTCCACACATCTACAGTTTTGTAGTTGAACATGGCTTGCATTTTTGCATGTTTCAGAGAGATTGTAGTGTTTAAAAAAAAACGTTTTCTGTTCACCATAGACAACTGAAAAGTTTACTTTTCCAACTTTAAAATGTATTTGATTTTTTTTACATCCATGTCAAAAAACAATATCAGCCCAATGGACATCTTTTTATATTTCTCAAAAAAGGATATAATTTGCCTTTTTATAGGACATTTTGCCAGCAGTCCACTGGTTCTTTTTATTAACAACTGCCTTTTAAAAAGTTTCTGGCCACAGCAGGATATATTCGCATCAACCACTTTCAGTATTTAGACTGCGTCTTTGAGTTAGAGGAGGCAATGTTTACTCTGCCTTTTATACTAAGCTAACAGTACTGTTTTGTGTGGGAGCTGTTAAAATAAATCAATGTGACAGCTATGCTGAAAGTCACCTGAATTGATTAATGCCACTTTCAAAAAAATAAATTGCCATCAAAACTATTCCCCTGTGAGGTGAGCTTTGGGGCCATCACTTTGTTAAAGTGTTTAACTAATGTACTAAAACAACAACTTACACACAACTAAAGGCATTTTACATTTTACTTTTTCCCTTTAAAGCAAGGAACAATAATCTAACACAAAAATAACTTTATTCTTAATTATTGAGTGCTGCAACATTAAAGGTGAACTTGATTGACATGACGTAGACTGACATGAATGTTTTTCATGTGAAGGTATGTGTACATTTGGATCAGGGTTACTTGCCGATGAATGCCGCTCTGTGTTCACTGATAAAGACATTAGACATTTACACAGTGTGCTACCTTGCCTGGCCATTCATTAAAATCTCTGAACCAATGATTAACATAACTTCCACCCACTGGTTTCAATAACCTGGAGGGAAAAATCTGCCTAATGATATATTTTTGTGAAAGTAAAAATAATTCTCAACTGATTGTGGTTGTTTTCTACAAGATTTGTTTTACTCCTGTATGTTTTGTGTAAAATATTTTTTCTATGGTTCTCCATAGAATATTTTCCACGTTTTGAAAGAACCTCTGGTGCATATGTGCTTGACTCTTGCATCTGCTAAATAAGTACATCTATACTAACTTGGAGAGCAGATTTCGTATTTAAAAGCCACACTTTGGAATCTTTTTTGATGGCAAACCATGTGAGCAACATTTTGGTGCCTCAGGCCAAACACCCAATATTTGACATCAAATAATTGGTGATAATTATGCAAATGTTAAAACAAATGTTACTATCATAGTTACCATGGAGACAGCACACTTACATTCACAGGAAGCTGTTTTACTTTTGTGGATCTGATGTCCACCCTCCAGCAGAAGTACCCAACAAATATTATCTATAATATAAATTCTCATGAATATATATACAATATATATGTATACGCTTAGCCAAGCCCCGACCTTACTTCATCTGTCCATACATTTCTATCTTAACATGAACATCATTTATATATTTAAAAAACTGTGGTGAATATTTAGTATTGGGAAGTAGAAAATGAACAATTTGCTATAAGTTGGGTATGTTGCACAGTGGAAGTTTTCCTGCAATTCCTCCGAGTTCTACTGCGAAAAACCCCCAGCATGATTGTGTGTTTGCGACCATGTGTTTGTGTATGACGGTAGCAAAAGGTGGCCCTAAAGCTGTAAATTGTGAAGCATCTGTGTAACAGTTTTCATGCAGTGTGTCTTTATCCCAGCTGTTAAACACATTAGCTTCCTAAGAGTCACCATTAGTTGTTTACAAAATATCAATACAATTTACAACATAAAATACTGCTGTGTAACTCTGGGTAGTCTCCCTGTCTCCTCCTCCTCTTAAAATGCTCTTTCAGTAGCTGTTGTGTGTAGAAGAGTTTACAGGATATTGTCCGAGTGATGAAGTGGATTCAAAATTGCAAACTCAAATTTGTATGGAAACACACTCTAATATTCTCAGTTGGTCTATGCTTAGTAATGCAAACATAAAGTACATATGCCATGCTAATGCACCAAAGGTTTCCTCGTCCTCTTGACAAACCCTACCCTGTTCCTGGTGAAATGTGATGCCTGAATGATTTGATTTGGCCAACTCTCAGGAAACCACTTCTTCAAAGCAGCTTAACAGAAGCCCAGGCTTGACGCTGGCATTACCAGCATGCAGCAAATAAAAACGGCTGCTATTATAATGATATTAATGAAAATGATTTGGCACTATTGTTCCCCGCGGTCTCTGTCTCTGATATGAGTACATTCTAGATAATTGTCCTGCAGTGTGAAGTACACTATATTTAAACACTGGTGTAATGTAGGCTCTTGTCTTTGTGATACTTCCATAGGCAAAGATATTTGTCTTGTCCGGCTCCGAGCAGGCTGATTAAACACTAAATGGTTTACACTGAGAGATGATGTCATAGCTTGAGGCTCTCATTTGCTGATGGCTCCCTGAGGGCTCAAACCTCAGCCCTGCTGGAGAGCGCTGACCTCCTTTCTCTCCACAAAAGGAGTCAGACTCGCCCTGCCCAGCTTTAAACTACCAATAGCACTCATTGACAGACAAGAAAAGAGACAGTCATTTGGTCTTCACTGTGCCTCCCTCTGTGCCCCCTCCGTTCCCACCTCTGTCAACTTTAGGCCGAGTTGACCCAACTAGCATTACATTTAACCAGCACCTTTGTAATTGCTCTGTGGGCTCTTGCAGGGCATTATGCTGGGAGCTCTGCTTGCCATGGGCGTGTGAATGGGAATGGAGAGGGGGTTGGAGCCTTGTGACTCTCTCTGTCTTTCTCTCTCCTCCCCCTAAGCCCTTTTCAGACATGAAAAAGTATATGCAACATTGCTGGCTTCATCTATCTATTGATGGCAATTAGTCATTTAGAAATGATTTCTACATTAATGTTCCTCACTGTGGGAAACATTTAAAAGGTTTTATCTGATATGAGAAGTTTGATCTCCTCAACAATTAAAAATTAGCTCTTTTACAATTTATTAACCCTGACTTTGTGCATTTAAGATGACGATTTAGATAATTCCTTACAGTGGTCTTAGTAGGCGATGCAAGTAATCTTACTCTCTCTCAATTCAGACGAGTGTTTAAAGTGATACAGAGATGTTACTAGGTCACAAGGTGCATTTCTGAAAGGGGCTCTGGTGAATGAGCAGGTTGATCTCTGGCTTCTTGACGCTTAGTGGTGGAGAAAAGGTAGGAGGTGATTTGGTATTAAGCTGCAGCGATACAGATATGTGGAGTCGGGACAGGGCTGTGCTGAGAGGCAGTTTTGTCTAATTGCCTCCTTTCAGCTCTACCGAAGCACACAGAGAGCGAGAGAGAGAGAGAGAGAGAGAGAGAGAGAGAGAGAGGGAGAGACTCTTGCTTCCCAGCTGACACTCGCAGTGCTGTCAGACGCGTGTTTTTATGTTACTTGCAAAAGCTCTCTTAGGCAATGCTGTGTACTCAGCCATGCATACGCTACAGATCTTGTCCAAACTCAAAACAACTTACTGCAAACAGGGGGGTAAGTTATTTTTCTTAAGTTTTATGATTAATGAACAGCTTTCTCAAATATGTACAATCTGGAGTATACTTGGTACATTGTTCTCTAGTGAAATAGTGCTTGCAAGGGGTAGATAACTGGTGTACACTTTGCCTCACTTTTCATACTGTTCATTGCATTACTTCACGCCAAACACAAGATTCAGTTTCCATTCTTTAGTGATTGCAAAAGTTTGTAACTCAATATTTTTTTTGCAGGTAATCAAAGTTTATAATGAAGACAACACCAGCAGAGCAGTCGAGGTTCCCAGTGACATCACTGCCCGGGACATATGCCAGCTGTTCGTCCTGAAGAACCACTGCATTGATGACCACAGCTGGACTCTTTTTGAACACATCTCTCATCTGGGAATAGGTGAAATATTGTGTCCTGTAGAAATATCCTTATCAAGTCTCAAAAAGTACTTTAAAGTAGAGACAGTAAATAATCATACATTTGATTTGGCCATATTTATAGTACTAGTATTAACCATGTGATGGTAATGTTGTTAGTCTTGTGGGTGAGGTTTGAGGATTTGATGGGAGGAGTGGGGGGTGGGGACGTGTAGATACTGTAAATGTGAGTGAAAAGGAGCCCTGTCTAAATTGTTAACCAATTCAGTGCCGAATGAAATCCTAAAGATAATGAGGGGGGGGGTTATGATTGTGTCTTTATCACTTGAGGCATCAATTATAAATCCCCTTGCATAAAACATTGTCCGTCATCCTCCATTCGCCTTGGATTAGAAAGTAGGTAGTGCAATGCATGATAAGATGATAACTGTCTCGGGTATTTAGATTTTCTCTCACTTTTATAATATGTCATCCTGCTAGTATTGTGCTGTATGTGATGCTGCTGATCGGGTTATTTCACTTAAAGGACCACCAGCTTAACTAACGCTGAAATTAATGATCCAAAGCTTCTTCTTTTCTATGGTAATTGACATTCAAACATCTCTATTCAAATGTTTTTAAATAAATGATTCAATATGTAAAAAAATCAACAAGTAGCCCATTATAATGAGGACTAGCAATCCCACAATATTCACTATACATCATCAACATAATTTATTACCAGTTAATCTTAGAGCAATGTTTGTTGTTTGTGTGGAGGTGCGTTCAAAGACGTTCAAAGCCCATTTATATTTTTTATTTTTGGATGGCCTGAATACCCAACTGAAAGGGTTTGTTTTAAAAATATACAACCATTTAAACTACTTTGTAGGTCTTAAATAGCTTGCTTTGAAGAACAATTTGAATTTTTCATCTATCCTGCATCCAAAAATGTGCTGTGTGGTTTACCCGTTTATGTAACATATACAGTAGTGTGATGCGCATCAGCATTGCATTCAACTATGTGTTGTATGAAGGACATCAAATGTAGTTCTTTTTAAAATAAGAGTGAAAAATGAAACAATCAGTCAATGGTATATTAACACTGATCTGATCTGATTGCATAAAAAAGATTTCTCAGCTGCTTTTCCACACTATTTCACACTTTACCTAATTCATACATCTGTTTTTCTCTAGTCATCAATTTATTTGTTCTCTGTTGCCTAATCATTTAAAGTGAAACAAATAGTTTACATATTCATAGTTTAACTTGTCCAGATAAACAAATGGCTCAAATGCTTCTTTGTAGGTTTACAATGTTCCCCTGATCTTTTATACCCCTTATAAAGAACCAATGTAATACATTTAATTTGAAGATACATTGTTTTCATGGTATTGAGTTCATATTAATAAATGTTTATTGTGTTATTCAATTAAATCATCTACAAAATAGGGCTGTAATTTTTCCGAATTATGTTATCAGTCATTGACAGTACAGCATGAATAGTTACTTGTTGTGTCATGACGTATTCACCCTGATGTTGTGCAATGCTCCTTAACATGGTTCTCTTGATTTATTTCTTTTTTATTATTTCAAATTCTGGGAAATAATTAAGTTTCATGTTGAACTGATTTGCTCGCGTTCTCATCCAGCTGTTAAACATTGGTATGAAGTTAATAATCAAATTCTGTGCCTCAAAGTAAAGCAACACAACTCTAGCCAGGAAATATTTTGCAGACGTCTTTTCATTAACTTTGGTTTGGTGTTACAGCTGAATCTATTCAGCCTCTGTCTTTTATAAATGAAGAAGAGAGAAACACGTGAAGTTGATATTTGTTTTCTTTCCTACTTGTCTCACTAGAGAGAACCATTGAAGACCATGAGTCTGTTATGGAGGTGCTATCCGGCTGGGGAATGGACACAGACTGCCGGCTGTATTTTAGGAAGAATTATGCTAAATACGAGTTCTTCAGGAAACCCCTGGTGAGTTTGTGATGAGAGTAAACTGTATGTATTGTAATGGGTTTATGCACATCATTTTGCCTTAAATATCCTTTCTATTGTACTAACCCACCTACATTTCCTACCACCCTGTAATAACTGCGCTCATATTGGTAGGACTTTTTCCCGGATCACATGGTCTCTATATCCAGTGAAACCAACGGCATGGTGGATCACTCTCAGCTTATACAGGTAAGTTCTTTCTGTTTACTCTGCACTTTCTTTGACTTTGAGTGCCAATTGTTTAAATGTGCTATGTACCTTAAGATTATACTGTACACACCCACGTATGGACAAATATTTCTCTTCCCAACACAGACCTTTCTCAACTCCAGCTCATGTCCAGAGATACATGGACACCTCCATGCCAAAGAGCAAAGCAGGAAATCTTGGAAGAAGTTCTATTTTGTCCTGCGTAGGTCGGGCCTTTATTTCTCCAATAAGGGAACTTCCAAGGTCAGTAAAGCTAAATGACTCATCTACAGAATGTTCTCTACATGTTGTGAAATTCAAAGCAATATAAAAATCAGACATCATGTGTAACTTGTTGCAGACAATTAAAGCCATTCTGTTGCATGCAATCCTATTTTGATACTTCCAGTATGTTCAACTGCATTCGTTTGGTCCATTCTTACTTTAACTAAATGCACGTAGTTCACACCGTTAACATCCAACATGAAAAATGCATGGCATCCATTAGAAGATTACAATTATTATATATGAAGGTACATCTTGGCCCTCTGATGGATTATGGGGTCACCAGTTCATCTTCTGTATAAATCTCACTCGTGCTGAGAGAGGGCAGTGCAACAGGTTGAGCTTGATTTTCCGTAGGTCAGCTGGCACATCATCCAGGCAGAAACAGGACTCTCAGAGCTGCTGACAAGTGAAGCTTATACCTAGGCACCAGCCGTGCCAACACAACCACTTCTCAACTGCTTTCATTTCCTACAACAGTAGACCTTTTGTTGTCGGGTGCAGGGAAGCTTTGGTATGGCGCCCACTTTAACTCTCGCAGGTTTACCATTCATCTTTGGTCAGACACGTTGCTTTTCAGTCAGTACAGACACTCACGGCTGAGGCGTTACTTTAAATAAGGAAGTGGAGTTGGTGCGTCACATGAACAGCAGAACAATGGCAATCTTTGTGCTTTTTTCCCATCTTGGTAACTTATCTTTGGCGTGTTGATAGTGTCTTAATACAGCCCCTATCAATATGTCTAATTGTACCCTTATCTCTGTCATGGCTTTTATAGGCTAACCACACCCAGAATGACTGATAACATTGTTATTTATCATATATATTGATATATATGCACTGTTTAAATGTTAGTATGCTTCACCTCGGCCCTAAATAAGCTATTATATTCCTTTTACCGGACTGGAAATCGGGTTTGATTCAAATGTATAGTACATTGCATTTATTCACTGTTAACAGATTTCAAACAGGACCATGCCCCATTCATTTCTAAAAGGAAATTACTTTCTTGTGTTTTTTTACATAAAGAGGCAAGAATGTGACATAAACAAAGACCAAACATGTGTCTCTCACATACATTAGATTTCCATGTTGTGGAGATAAATATCTGACTCTTATTTTATGATGACTTATCTTTTTTTTTACAGGAACCGAGGCATCTCCAGTTCATTGCAGACTTCAGTGACAGTGATGTCTACACAGTGTTGTCAGCCAAAAAACGACATGGAGCACCTGCAGATTACGGCTTCTGTGTCAAGGTGCCTTCACTTCCTCAAAATGCCAAAGACTGTACAAAATGAGCTGAAGTTTTGTATTGATTACTAGCGTGCTGAACTCTTTTGTCTTCTTGTAACTTCTTTCTCCAGCCTACAAAGGGTAGTTCGGGCCGGGACTTGAAGCTGCTCTGTGCGGATGATGAGCAGACCAGGACCTGCTGGATCACAGCCATGCGCTTGTTAAAGGTTGTCTTGCTGATCGCTAACCGGTGAAGTCTTAGAGGAGGAATGCTGAGTCAGTGCTAGAATCAGATTTAGCTTTGGGAGCAGGGCGAGGGAAACTATTGAGTGATGCTGGATTAGCACTCCTACTCTTTATAGAAGCAGCATGTGTTCATTGTCTAGATATCTGCTGGATGCACTTCAGTGCATTAGAAACTCCCCTGCTGGTCTATTAATAAAACATTAAAGCGCAACAGACTTTGATTTATGTATATGTGCCCCTTTTCATCATTACTCTCCTATTTTAAAGGTAAAATGGGATATATATTTGTGGTTGGAATTTAAAATCCTGATATTTTTCTATTTTACAGTATGGGATGGAGCTGTACCAGAACTTTATCCAGCCACACCAGAAACAAAAAGCTTCACCAATGGTAGGCTGAAATTCTTTTTATGATTTATCATTTTGTGATCTGTCTCTTTCTCACACATTTCTGCCCATAACTGAGTGTATTTAATTTGCCAAAAAAACACTGTAAACAACGTTAGAGTTACATTTGACTGATAGCAATATATATATATATTTTTTTAAATAATATTAATAATATTGTAAATTATTTTGGCAACTTTTATGAATTTATATCAATGATAGTTTCCAAATAAATGGGACCCTCGTGGTGAAAAACCCACAAACAATTCCCTCAACATATATGCTAAAGACTTTTTACCTCTTTTGACATTCGCTAATGGTGTTTGATATTTACTCAGAAGGAAAGTGAAAATTGGATATTGTTTAGGTAAAGGTTTGCTTAAATGTTTGCCTTTACAAATGTTTAAGGTTGTATAAGGCCAGTTTTTATTTTATAGAGTGTACTACAGCTCCCAGGGTAGCAAAAAAAGGAATTTCCATGTGTCAGACATGTGTTAGAGCCAACACATAGCAATGTAGTAATATAATTGCATAGGACAAATGAGGCACCTTCAGTGTGTTCATGTGGGTTTGGTGTCTCAGAATAGCCTCAGACTCTACTGGGAATATTTTCACAGCAGTGAACACAATCTATTTATGGCCTTTGGACATGCTCGTGAACCCTCCAATTTCTAAAAATACACAGTGATCAGCTGCTCTCAGATTTAACAACTCATCACCTCTTCTCTGCTGTCAGAGGGTCATATGTGACCAGCCAGGAGGATTAGCCACAAAGATAGGGGAGAACAAGAATCTGCCAGATGCGGGGCAGGTTGCTGAGGCTACGCAAAGATTTACCGTAGATAAACAACTGATTCATACGATCACTATAGTAACTATTATTAATAAGGAGTAAATTAATTGTTAATTTATTTTTTGTTTATAGTTTTATAAAAAAAAGGACAATTTATAATGTGTACTAATAATAATTCATATTGCTGTTATGTAGGCAATCTTTGTTTATAGTTGCATTAATACTTCCATAACACTTTATACCTAATTATATACTTTTTAATGATCACCATATGATTTGTAAACCTTTTAAGAAAATTGTTTGTTAAACTTGTGGAGACATTCAGATATGTGTAACACTATAAATGGTTAATTATTGTATTATTAGTGTTGTTTTTAAATGACTTAACCAATTGTTAATAACTATTGTTTAGTGAAATCTTATCTATAAACTATTTATTGGTTGCAACCTCATCATAGATATCTAAAGAATGTTTAGAAATGGTTTACACAATTTATTTTGAAAGGTTTACACATTATTTGATCAACATTAACAAATACTTAATATAATATACATAACTTCATAATATTTTCAACATATTTTAAATAAAGTAATCAGAAAGTAATTGTCTTATCGTCTGTGATTCAGTACCTAGTTTACAGTATAAACACATGATTTGATATCTAATGATAAAACGTCAAACATTGTAGTATCACTAATAATTAGTCAATATTATTATTATTCATGTCAATGTTTGTTAAACATTAAGTAATTCCTGACCTAAGTTATCTTTTACCCTTTATGAATGATGGTTTCATAAAGTGTTACATGATAAGATGTCTATCATTGAAAATGGGTCATAGTGAATACGATGGGTAGGGATGGCCTAGCCTCAAAGTAAGCACTGGTCACTTTGTATTAAACACTCATTTAAATTGTAGGCTTCGTAGGTGGCAGAGGAAAAAATGTGGTCATTTAAAAGCTTCTCAGTATTTCTGATAAGAAGACATTTCTTGGGTGTGTGCAGTGAGCCACTCACTATATGGCAGCTTAAGGGGCTAAAATGTGCCCATGTGTCATTCTTTTCAAAACTACTTTAATCCCTTTTCAATGGACTTCTTTTTCTGTGTGGGATCATCCAGAAATGATGAAGATGGAGTCACGTTACTCAGACACTAGATGGCAATACAATACCAAAATAGAGCCAAAGAGATTCCATGCTAGAGAATAAAATGGAAATCAACCCTCCATAAAATTGTATTGAGTTTGATAATACAACATTGTTATATCATGAGTAAAGAAATACCAACATTACTAAGGATTGAATTAAACAAGCATCAATCAGATAATACAAAATTGTATATTGTGCATGCAATTTCAGAGGAGCATCTCAGAGAATTCTCTGGTGGCCATGGACTTTTCTGGCCAAAAGAGCCGTGTGATCGAGAACCCGTCCGAGGCGATGTCTGTGGCGGTGGAGGAAGGCCTGTCATGGAGGGTAAGTCTGTGAATCACTATTGAAAACATTTCATCTTTACATTTGGTGAACCTAAGAGTTATTACGAATTCATAATGTTTTTTTGATATAAAAA
This sequence comes from Notothenia coriiceps, assembly GCF_000735185.1. Taxonomy (NCBI): domain Eukaryota; kingdom Metazoa; phylum Chordata; class Actinopteri; order Perciformes; family Nototheniidae; genus Notothenia; species Notothenia coriiceps. Next base: position 55,176 of record NW_011340416.1, on the reverse strand, counting down.
AGCATACACAATATCTTAGCAACATAAAAACGTATACTGTAGGGTTGATGGTTGTGTCTTTAGAAAAAAGGATGAATTAACTATCAATGTGACTACAACTAATATTGTGGCTTTTATTTCTGCCTCAGAGGAAGAGCTGCCACCGTCTGAGCGGCCATGGGAGCCCCTCCACATCACACAGCTCTTTGTTAAACATGGGTCTGTGGGTCACTTTTCCTTTTTGTCATCTGTACACACGTGAAATAGATAATTAAAAAAGGAATCATTCAAAGTATATCCATTTTTTTGTGCTTCAGCTCTCCACTTGGGTCAGCCCTGGTTCCACGGCAAATTGTCGAGGGAGGAGGCTCAGCGTATAATCACTCAGCAGGGTCTCATCGATGGGTAAGGAGTTTTTTCTCTGTTTTCATTATGTAATTAAATACATCAGGTTTATTGTGAGAAATTAGACCACTGGGCTTACAGCATTTGGTGCAACCTCAATCTTTATATTTTAATATCCTCTTCTATGAAAGTACTTTTAAAAAATATATTATATTTAACAATACAGTAGTTTATAAATAGTCAATGTAGAGTCTTCAAAAAATATTTTAAAAGACATTTGTATGATTTAGCATATTTACATCTGGAAGCAAGATAATGGAAGCAGATCTCCAAAAAGAAAAAAACAATGGAGCTAAAGCAATATTCCTTTTTAGTCCATAATAGACGTCTTACTTTTTCAAATACTTGTAAATGCCGCAACATGTTGTATAGATTTTATACATATTTTAAATAGGGTTTAAGTGATACAACAGTGAAGAGCTTTCTTTTTGTTTTCAGAATGTTTCTTCTGAGGGACAGCCAAAGCAACCCTAAGACTTTTGTACTGTCGCTGTGCCACATGCAGAAAATTAAACACTTTCAGATCGTACCCGTGAGTACAATTCACTGTTCCTATATACAAGGTTATTTTTTGATATACCTTACCCAACTTCCAAATGTAAGCCTCATACATAATTCAGTATATATACACTGTCACAATTTTCTTTTGGCAGATTAGAATTTCAGATATTTAAAGAAAATCTGACGTGCTGTTTCCAATTTCTTGTTAGAACTATAATTGACTTTATATTCAAACATTTTTGAACATTTTTTCAAATGGAAGATTAAATTGTGTTTCATAAATATCATAGGAGAGTTATTGTGTTATGCTGTGTATGTAGCCCTATTATAGAGGGTCCACTATTTATTAGGCTAATATGTGTCCATCTAAACCCTTGTGTGGATGTGAAATGTAAGTATGTTTGTGTGTGTGTCCCCTTCAGGTGGACGATGATGGGGAGTTATTCTACAGTCTGGATGACGATCAAACACGCTTCACCGACTTGATCCAGTTGGTGGAATTTTACCAGCTAAATAGAGGGGTGTTGCCCTGCAAGCTCAAACACCACTGTGCCCGTATCGCCCTGTGAACAAGGGACCCACGAGACCCCCGAGGGCCCAGATGCACCTTAACTCCATGGCCTTTCCAGACAAACACTCCCAGTGTTCTTGTGCCTTGAAGAATAAAGACATACAGCCATACTAACTGAAACCACTGTTATAATCCACTATCATTGACATCCATAGTCTGCTACATGGGCCCTCCTTCTTTGCTTTGAAAGCTGAATTTAAGAACAGACCACATGTGCTGTTGATTTGCATTTTCTACCGTGAAGGGTGGTGGTAAATCCATGGTCCAAACATGACTTCCTGTACTCTGCATTGTAGAGCATGTGATACATTTTTATTTGAAATTATATCATGCAAGACATTGTCATACACAACACCTCTGTCCTCTTAAATTTGAGCAAACCAAGCTATCTTTCTTTTCTTTGTCATTGTATTTTTAAGTATTCAGGTATTTTTTTTGTAAAATAAATTGCTGTTGTTTTCTATATGAGGGCTAAAAGGACCTCTCAGGAAGTGCCCCTGTGCATGCCCAGTGAGTGGGATCGATACTGCTGTAGAGGGGAGAGGAGACGTGATGTACAGGTGGAGAGACATAGCACACAACCTCACTGCACTGTACATTCATTTGAAATGTTTGTGATTAAATGAAATGTTTTTTTACATGACTTTAATTGTGAGCTTGTTCTAGAGTGAGAGGAGTGACATTTATTTCACCAGTTTTAGATAAAGCCGTTAAGAAGACTGATTTTGATTTCAGATATACATTTTGAAATACTTGGCTTGGTTGTTGGTGTTATTCCCACTTCTGTGGACACTGCCATTAACGCATCAGCTTTTAATAACAAGGTATTTTAAATCAGTGACATGGTTGAAACACCATCTAATGTTAGTTTAATTATTTTACAGCTGTACAACATTGCATTGAACAATAAATACTATGGACTGCATATTTTTATATATATATAAACAAAGTCTGTTTGTAAGATTTTATTGCTATCATTCATTTTTCTATTTTAGGAAAATATACAATGTAGCCTACACATAGTGAATGTTAAAATCACGTTACTGTATGTTGTTCAGCACAGTAAACTCTGATCTGGGACACTGAAGCAAAAAAGTATACATTATAGTATTTTTATGCTAAATGGGCCATACAGGGTTATGATAAAAATGAAATGACAGACACTAAATCTCACTATAAAACGAAAAGTCCACCTTAGCTCCCTCATCAGCACACAGTGGGGCACTTTACTGCTAAAAGAGATTTTTATAGTGAATACATAAGTCATGATTCTCTAATGAGATCCAGCACATAGTTAAATTTAGTTGCACTATATAGCTTGTATGGGGCGCATTAGCCTAACATTGTCTAGTTTGATTTACTGAATTCTTTGGGCAGCTTATGTACAGTATAGAGGTTGTACTACCACTAGATGGTACTACAAGCATTTTGCTTTGGCTTGTCCAGGTTTAGGTATTAAATCATAATGTGTCTTTTTTTAGTGCAATTTCAATTACATAATAGATATCAAATGTGTCAAAGATGCAATGTAGGTTCTAACTGCCTTAAAATAAATTGTCTTAATATTGTACATTAATGCAAATGCTTATCTGGGGGAATTAAATGATACATATAGCAGTAGTGAGTAAGTAATGCATTGAAGCTGATCTAAGTTTTATTTACAACTGACTCTCAAGGCGTTGTAGAATATGATGAAAAGAATAGTAATGGCTATGATTGGTACCTCCACAACAGTAACCAGCAGAATGCCTTGTCTTGACGCATTCATGTTAACCAGTCTTCTCTGTTGTGATACAAACACATTGCCCCTATACCTCCCCTGCTCTACTTCAATAGCACATTTTGAAACAGTGCTCACATCCAGGGGAGATGTGCGCACACAGAGAAGTCTTAAATGCACCCCTGCTTCCGAGGTCTTGTGCTAAATGTTGTTTTGGATGTATTCCTGCCATTGATCGGAGTCTGGCTGCAGGGGGAGAGATGGCAGCTGGGAGAGACTGCGCTTCCTTTAATGAATTCATCCAGCTCCATCCTGCCCAAACGGCCTGTGGATACAGCATTTCTCCCAGTAAATAAAGAGCCTCTCTTCGCTCTGTCTCTGGCCCTCACGGACAACCACCACTGTTCCTAACACTTCTCAGAGCTACCCTGGATTTACTCCTGCCTGCACTCTCACTCTTATGACTTCAGGTTTCACACTTCAGAGTTGTCAACTTCACTTTGCTCTTAAATGCCCCTCTTGTTTTATTCCCCTAGTCTGTATTCAATTATCTGGCAGCACTGTCTTCAGCCAATTACTGATTATCTCCAATGTACTTAAGACCTTGCTGTTTGCTCTGCTCTTGATCCACAAGAAAGGGTATTATCTGGGTACGAGTCAAGGCAGTGTATGAGGCCAGTTTTGTTTAGGGGATGCGCTATAGTGAAGGTTAGAGGCTTAAACTGTTCTTTTGCAAAGGGCTCTCCCATCAGGGGTATCTAAAGCCAAAAGCAAATCCAACAGTGCTCTCTTTTGTAGCTTCACATTTGGACTGAAACAAAGATAAGGTGGAGAAGAAAAACATTTTTAAATATGTAAATTATTCGTATCTGTTTTAATTATTTTACACATAGTTCCGAAACATAGTTACTTAATAGTATATCTATGTTAGGTCATACAAATAAAATAAAAAAATCGTTTTAGACACTGATTAATCTAAGAGCAAAACAAATCAAAAGCTTTCGGCAGGAATAATCCATTAACTGTTCATGATGTACCTTTAGAGTAAAGATTAAGGCAAGTGTTTATGTCGATGTGTATCTGTATGAAAAAACTAATTATTGGTAAGAAAACACAGGAACAGCAATACATTTTTCAGAAGCACACCATGTTTTTACCTCTTGGCCCAAAGAATGCTATGTTTCTATATGTCTTCTTTTCTGTTTGTACCATGGATGCATTATGTGAATTGGTTGCAAGTTAGTCAATGTGTCTAGTTATTTCATATATACAGATATTTTTCAATGCCATACAGACGTTTCTGTATGTGATGCTCAAAATGATGAATTGACAAATGGAAAAAGGTTAAAAAATAAGCTCTATACCTAGGTGTCAATTTGATGTAGATGATGGGTTTTTAATAAAAAGAGAAACTTTTGATGTAAACCAAATACAAAGGTGACATAAAATGTATGCCTTTTATATCTTTTCACAAAAGGTGATAATTTCGATACCGGGGCTGTGCTGTGGTGAAGGGGGATTTTCTTGGTGTATTGAGCATCTTTAGTAATGTATTACGGCTCAGATAATTGCCCAGACAGTGCTTGCTCTATAAATCGCCTTTCTAACCTCTGATACATTTTTCTGGGGGTCTCGGAACTGGCAAACGGTAACTGCCAAGCTTTGTTAATTACAAGGATAACACATGCACTCGTCAAATAATGGATGTGGTTTGCAATTTCAAGTTTTAATAATCAATTACTGGCAGTAATTCTCTGTGGAGTCACAGGATAATCATTAAATCTCAAAAGGCGGGACGCACGCAATGCAGCTTTCTTTAAAGCCCTATTTTTAAATACATAAGGGAACAGGGTCTGCTTTAATCCGGTGCATTTTGTTGCCTTGTTACAATGTAAAGTAGCTCAGTTAGAAACCAGACAGCGCCGCTTGTAAAATAAATGTTAAAGACAGTGAATGATGAATGATCATATTAATGCTTATTCCTGCAGGGATTGAGCCAACAAGGACATGAGTGGAACAAGGTTTCCGTAAAATTGCAGATCAGCTTGTTTTTTCTTTAAAATGAGTTACTGCTTTCATTATATAGAAGGCAAAAGTTTCATTTATTCACAAAGTCCTTTATGAACTCACTTAAAGCAGACATTTCTATTTGTTGTAGTTGGGCTTGAAACATCTCTGTAACTGGCCTCTTTGATCTTAGCAAACAGATAAATGTAGTGGTATTGAATCAGTGTCCTCTCTTTTCTCCCTTTCTATACAGCAGGGTTCCTGTTATTGTATTTTCGAGTCCACCTTCAAAGCTGAAACATTGCAGAGGTTCTTCTTGACCTTGAGAAATTAACATGGGAGGACTGGCTTTGCTCTGAGGGAGCCCTATAGGGGCCACGTCCCCTCCTAATCCCCAGTTGAAAGGCATACCTCTACTGCCCAGACAAAATAGTAACATCGTAGTGAGCCAAGTGTTTACACTAAATACTCCTCTTATGGTGCACACAATGAAGGACAATATATTAGGCATTTAACATTTAATTATCTTAGGTTCTCTTATCCAGAAATGTTTTGTTTGTGTGTGTGTGTGTGTGTGTGTGTGTGTGTGTGTGTGTGTGTGTGTGTGTGTGTGTGTGTGTGTGTGTGTGTGTGTGTGTGTGTGTTTGTGTGAGAGAGAGAGAGCGAGAGAGAGAGAGAGAGAGAGAGAGAGAGAGAGAGAGAGAGAGAGAGAGAGGGGAATGGCCCTGCACAGATGAACAAACAGTGAATCTGAAGTGCAGCACCCTGTGTGGCTGCCCACCAACTGAACAACATTAAGGCAGTCCTCCATGTAAAACCTGCTCACTTCTCCCACAAACACTTGAGTTTGGCAAATGGGCAGCGGCTCAGCAGGGAGGAGCTCTCACTTGAAGGCAGACAGTGAGCTGTGGACAGCAGGGAGACATAAACCACAGTGTCTGGTGGTGATGGACTGATGTTTTAGGTGATCAAAAGGACGGATAAGAAAAGGGAAACGACAGGGGTAACACCTGGAGGGGGTCTCTGAGAGGAAAACATTTTGGAATCTAAAGCAAGAAAGACATGAAAAGTAAAGTGAAGCTGAGATGTTTGACAGTGCAGCACTTGGGGTGAATGTTATTGTAAAAGTGGACACAAACTCTCAAATTCACTTTCCTGTGATCGCTATCATTCACGACATAAGATGTATTTGAGAGAATCAACCAAACAGCATGATGTGATAGATATCATAGGTAATTCATTTCAGGGTTGAAGAGCAAAACTTGGATGATATATTGTCCTTGCATTTTTCTGAAAAATAGTTCAAAAGTGTTTACAGGGGCACACACAAATACACAAGTGCATGTGCACATGCACATTTACACACACATTGGATCAATTTACATTCCTGCCTACTTTTTTCCTCTCATTTACATGGTGTGCGAGTGACTCCTGAACAGGGTAGGAAGCCTTGTGGAAGAATTAGGAAATAGTCCATTTCTGAGAACACAGTGGAATAGAAGCAGAGCAGCATATGTTGGGATTTGAATGGTCAATCGATGAATAACCCAGAGCGATGTTTCTCAGTGCAGATTGGCAGGCATAGTGCAGTGCTATCTGCGTGCATGTGTGTAAGAGAGAGGGAATTCATCCTTCCCCAAAGTATTACGCACTGGTCAAAAATATTTGCAATGCCAGGAGGTATTTTGAAAAATATTTGAAAAAATTCAATACCATGCTGACCTTTTGCTGGGCATTTGTGAACAGATTCAGAGTGTAATCTGGCTCAGAGTCAGGGAGGATCTGTGTTAATTTACCATACAGTCAATTCTAAATTATGTTAATCTATTCTGCTTGTGCGTTCACTTTGATGTCTCTATTAAACATATTTTATATTATTTTACAAATTGAGGTGGCATACTACACATTTAACAAAAACAGAACATAAACATTTAATTACTGTACACTTATCAATAAGGTGCACACTAATATATATGCCTGCATAGTATGTAATGGAGAAACATTATATACAAATATTTGTTTCCTTTGTATTATCGACATCATATTATATGTTTTAAATAAATATAATACATAAATACATTTGCTATTTCACTTTATATTTGTATTTATGGTTATTGCAGATAATTCAATATCTGGTCTTTTGGATTTTCATACTGATGAGTTGATGCGAAATGTGCCTCATTAAAGTACCACCACAAGAGGGCAGAAAGTATCCAAACACACAATGCAATGAGTTGATAATTCCTCATACTATCTGCCTGCAGCATTTCATACTACAGATGTACTCCTTTTTAAGAATGTGCCGTTGTGGAACAGACAGCTGGCAGAGGCATCCAGTATTTATCAACAGTGTTTTGTATTGGTTTAATGCTCCTTATGGTGATAAAGAGGTTGCAATTGCAGTGTGTTTTGACAGTAAACAACAGCTGTATGGATCCCACATATTACAAATTAATAACATTAACAAAAGGTTAAAAGAAGATCCATTATAATTATATTATAAAGTGGTGGGAATCTGCCAGTTGTACAACACCATGGATTAAAACCGACAGGAAATAAAGAAACATATTAAGTTAAGCTTTTAATGAGTAACAGTGAGTCAAAATATGTTCACTGTTTTAATTTAAAACAATCACTTAATATTAAAACTTGATGTAAAGGTTTAAATATTTTGTGATTTTCAAACAAAACCTCAATGTCCTGTATGTCACATGCAAATAGAGTTATATATTACAAATATAAATATCCTCTTTGATATGCATCTATAGAGCAAAATACAATTCAAATATTTAAAAAAGAATAATGACAGCACAATAGAAAAAGAAAAAGCAGTGAATATGTGAGGGACGATCATTTCAAAACTTCAAAAAAGAAGAGCTGCTGTCTGTTGTAGTCCACAGGAGTGTGTCTTCACTCTGCAGAGCTAAGATTTTGCTGACTAATCAGCCATCTAATGCTGATCAATGTTGGTTGGATGGATACTGTCCTGCAAGTTTTACCACAAACCAAATTGAAATAAGCACGCTCAAACTGTACATCACACACATAGGCCACTGTGATGGGCCTGCTGGCAGCAGAACAAAAGTATAATTTTGGTGGCATTGAATAACTGAGAAATCCATACAATTCTGGATTCATACATTTCATTAAAAATCCTTGGTCGCTGCAGTTATTTATCATTATTCTACAAGTCAGCGTCGTCAGCTAGATATAATTGTTTTAAATGTTGTTTTAAATGGGCTTGGCTGGAGAGGTCGCTAAATAGCCCCATGCTGCAATGTCGAGTGTGATACAAGAATAATGCACATGCCCGGAGCCTTCGACGGTGAAAATGGAGAGCTCAACTTTAATGCAAAGTGGGGCTGATTCCCTCAAGTATCGCTGTTATTTGATTGGCTATTTGCTTAGCTGTCATTTTTTGCTTGTAGTTGGCAGATATTTGCATTTATTTTATTGAAGATAGTAATGGTGGTCATCATGACTGATGTGGATTATCTTATACAGCAATCAATACAAATGTTGTATGTTATTCAGAGTGGATTGTACCTGGTTAATAAGAACAGGATTTCAGGATCTCAAGCATCTTTCTGAGAGGATTACTGTACATGGAAGCTTCTGGATGCGGCAGAGAGTTATTCACACCCAGGAGTGGTGCTAACAAACTCCCTAATTATAGCCTGAACTTTATTATAGTATCATATCATACATAATGACGTCAATGTGGACATGCAGCATTGCCTGATTAGTTAATCTCCTCTGAGGGAGAGTGTTTAGGAGCCAAGTGTTCAGGCTGAGTCCTGAGTTAGATCTCTCTGAGGATGCGTTAGAAACAGGACAACACAAACACAGCTGGATCAGATTTAACACTTCACTGAAGAGTCCCCTTGTTTGTGGATGCTGGCTTTTGGCTCAAATGATCCCATTCCATAGACTGGATGGTACTTTTTGCAGGTCTAGTCAGATCATATAGCAAACCTCAGATGGAGGTGTGAGGATGCTCCATCAGTGTTTCTTTGAGGCTAAAGAGAGCTCATTTTCAGCTATAGTGCCCCTCATGGGCTGAACACAGATGTGTCCCCTCCTACACTGTGGTTATCATCCCACTTTGATTAAACATAACCTAAAAATGTTTATGTATGAGAAAAATCGCATCTCCACCGAACAACATCTTTCCTGTAGTGTTGCAAAAACAAGACAGTTTCCTGATTGTCTGCTGATGTCCGAGGTTGTGTGTGAGAAAATGTGTTCTGTTAAGGGCATATTTCTGGCTCATAAGCCTTGATCATTTTTCTACAAACACCTTAGTCCTGCTTATATGTATGCAGTATCTCCAAAACACAACCACATGCATGGTACATCCTTAAACTTATCTTTCTCCAGTAACCACACAGACTGAGTGGTCTTAAGCTAAAAAAAAATAATTATAGTGTACATACAGTAAATGATTGGTAAGATCCTATGGTAGAAGCAATACTGTTATATCAGTATGATTTTACATTTTAATCAAATAAGTGATGCGCTGAAAAGTTTGCAATAATGTCTTTGAAAATGTTGCATGGCATGCCTCTTAACAGTGTTTGCCTCTTTAATTAGGTGTGTGCGTTAAGTTCAGTCTCCGAAGCACGACCAAGCATCACAGCAACAGGACTAATATATTCCGCGGGTGTTGCAAGGAAAGAGAACAACTGTGAAATGTGCAGTGAAGCATAACATAAATGGTTCAAGACTGGATCTGACACTGTCATTCATTCAGCACAAATAAAACCCCATGTATCTCTGGAACTTATGTTATTATCTGCAGAGCTACACAAACACAAGTACAGTGCAATGACACCCAAGGCCAACACAGCCATTCAGTATTTTATAATATAAAATATAACAAAAAGGCAAAGATAACAAAGACTATATCATTATTCTTGTAAATAAATGTTTGGAAAATAAGATTACAAACTGTCCCCCCCACCCCCCGCTACATCTCTATCATTGCCCAGAGGCTTTCTCTCCCCTCAGATAGCGGCCAGCATAAGATACAGCTCGTCCTTCAACTCAGAGATTTACAGCACAGCTCAGAGACTTATTCAATTTATCAACAAGCCACAATGCATACACATTCCAACTCTCATTCGCTAGAAAGCCATGGTGCCTTATAACCGTGTTCAAACTCCATTACATGTTACCAGAAATTGAAAAAAGGAGGGATTTTGGACGATTTAATACACAGAGAATGTTTTCAGGAGCATGCTATTTGTTTACTTAGCGCTTCCTTTCAGGCTGAGGTTGAATGGAGGCTAACGTCAATCATACCTCTGGACCACAGTTGTGTGCTGTTAACTGCCAGTCTTTGGCCCTTATTATAACACAAGTTAATTGAATCCCATTCCAGTATTGCTGTCCAGATGCTTCTGTGTGTATAAAGGTACAAAAGTGATGGAGCAGGTGTAGCAATATTTGCACTTAGTGTATCTCCACCAAATATCAGTTTGCTCTGGTCAGACATTTAAAAGAATAGTTCTAGCTTTGTAAACCCCTTTCATTTAGTCCTGGGCAGTATTCCTATCTTCCTATTTTCAAAAGAGTCCTCTTTGACCCACATATAGCAACAACAGAGAAATACTTCAGTCTGAGCTACCGCACATGGATTGGTCCGCTTGCTAAAGATACACCAAGAAATGGGATATGGATAAAATGGCCATGACCTCAGACATGACTGCACACTAAAAGGAAATGAATGCATCTTTGTCCATAACAGACTGTTGAACACAGGGTCCACAAAATATTTATGTGCAATGGTTTGCAGAGGTGGTCCTCTCGCATGGTGGTGGATTCATTGCTATCATATTTCTTCAACCACTGAAACATGGCAAGAGGAATTTACAGGCATTGGACTACAGTGAGCCTCTGTAGTCGTATGGTTAACCTTTGTTGCATGTACCCCTCACTCGCTTCCCTATTTCCAGTTTGACTCTTTGCTGTCATCCGTCTAATAAAGGCCAAAAAGATAATCTTGATAAAAAAGAATGAGACAGAATATTCAAGCACTTTGTGCCTGTTTTTTGGTCGTGTCTGTTTAAATGTTGATGGTGGACATCGGTATCATCGGCTTTTACATACACATGCAAACAAGTTTACTGTTTACGAAAATATGAAAGTTATTTTACTTATTGCCCCACAAAATATGATTGTCAAAGATAGCACCGCCAACAGACAAAGTGCAACATTTAGCAGCTAAAGGTCCTAATATTTTATGAGCCAAAGCTAAAAGAAGAGTCACTATTAGACACTGACAATTATGTTATGTTGCTCTGTGTGTTTCAAATGTGTAAATAGGCATAATTAGCCATATTACCTTTCTCATGTGATAGTATGTCAATGCTGTAGCTTTCTTTCCAGCTCTATTACCATTATTATTATTATTATTATTATTATTATTATTATTATTATTATTATTATTATTATTATTATTATTATTATTATTATTATTATTATTATTATCACATCTCAACCTTCTCAGTCATTATTGAATTAATTATATTGTCATCAAGGGATAGTCTCACACAGGACCACCTCTTATTACCTGACCATGGGGCTATACGTCGGTCATCATGATACTGCCATGACAGCTGTGCAGACCCCATTAAGGAAGACTAGGTGGTGACTAATTCATAAACTTGATTGTTGAACAGTTAAGGATTATAGTTAAATGTGCTTTCTTGCCGAAAGTTAAGTGAGACGATTGACACAACTCTCATATCTCTGTTAAATATAATGCAAAAGACAGCAGCTGATCATCTTAACATAAAGACTAGATACAAGGAGAATCAGCCAGCCTGTCTCCTGTCTAAATTTGACAAAATCCTCCTACTAGAATCTTTTAAGCTCACTTTTAGAAGCCTAATTTGTTTGTTTTAAAACACAAACATCTCAACATGACAATGGTCGTAAGGAGTACTTCTGCCTTTCTTCTACTGATACAGTATGTCAAAATGGGCCAAAGAAAGATGGAGACAAGAGCCAAGACATGGCCTGTGGGGGTTATGCAGCAGCCAGAACATTTTAACTTTGAAGTCATCCCATATTCCTATTAAATATGTTGCTCCTCAAGAAGGATTTTAACTAGAACTATGTAAACAGTTACTAATTCATTATATAGAATAAATAATAAAACAACTGTGTCCACATCATTTTGATCAGTGGACCAATCCACACATAACACTGTGCACTCTATTTATTGTGCCACCATCTCAATAAAACTGTTAACAAAATGGTAAATTATTAGATAAACAATAGTGTGTAATCACGATGTTGTATTTGCTTTTTAAAGGTGGGGTAGGTAAGTTTGAGAAACTGGCTCGAGATACACTTTTTGTAATATTCCATGGAATGCTCTGAACATCCCGATAGCAATGAATATCTTAAACCTCTTAAGCCCCAAGCCTGTTTTTCAGGTTTCAGGCTCGAAAATGACATTCCCAGAACGAATGACCATATCTTCCCTTCTAAAAGGGTTAAATT
>NW_011340416.1:41789-42348 GCF_000735185.1 Notothenia coriiceps | reverse complement strand
TTGTACTTATAGTGAAAACTAACCTTGGATGATGGGTTAGTAGACTAAAAGCTTTAGGAATCCAAAGTACAACATATAATAAGTACCCTGTATCAAGATTGATGCAAAACAAGTGATATTTGACATTTATAGACAGATTTAGCAAAAAAAACCTCTTCTGGGGCCATTTGAGTGGATTTTCCATATCTCTGGCCCCCCTTGTTCGATTTTGACATGTGACATCTCTTTCTGACCGTTAGAGCCAATAGAATCCAAGGGAAATCGTCCTGCACACACTCATGTTAAAAAAAAGGTGGCGTCTCTGCGTATGTTAGCTTGCAGCAAAGGGGAGAAATATCCCTGCTCTGATATAAAGCAACTGAAAAGCTGTTTTATTGCTTATGGATTATCAGAACATTTCAAAGGGGACGCAGCCACATTTTTATATTAACCTATGGATTAACTACAGCATCGTTTTTATTGTTTTAATGCCATTGAAGACCAGTTTAGACCAGACAAATACGAAGGTAAGCCATGTTAGCGTTGTGGGCTACCTAGCGCCACTTGTTTTGATGTACGT
>NW_011340416.1:0-41550 GCF_000735185.1 Notothenia coriiceps | reverse complement strand
AATGAACCACAAAAATAAAACAAGTTAGCCTACATTTATTTGTTATTGGCTATGGTAGGTTATTGGTTATGTTCACATACAAACCGATCTTTTTCACATGGGTGTTTAGAGTTGTATCCCCTAGATCAGTCTCTAGTAATTGGGCGCTCAAAGTGCACCAGATTGAAGTATTTTACTTTAAAATGTTAAAAAAAATCTTCCCGGGGGGGCACCCCAGGACCCCCTTAGAGGATGTGAAGTCCACCCCCCAATTAAAACATGTTTATGCAATACTAAATACATTTGAAGCCTTTTTATATAAGCTGTCCACCATATCAATACGTTTCTCTTTTTGTAGTGTATTGGTCTTTTGTAGAGGTTTTTCATTGCCAGCTAAAATCTTGCCTAGGGCAGCAAATTGGTCAGAACTAGCCCTGGTGTCATCCCCACAGCACCCCCCATTTGAAACATGTTCCTACGGCTATGGAGGAGGGGCTCTGTAAGGAAGTCTGAAGGAAGTGGCAGATTTGTTCCGGCTGTGTATTTTCAAATCCTATCGCACTTGAGATGGTTTCTTCAAAATTACCTACCCCACCTTTAAGGTGTGTTATTTATATTGCTTATATTTGTGTACTTTTCCAACTTATATTTGGGAGTGTTACAAATATAACTGCATGCATTTATATCTTTCTCTTCTGTTTTGGTATTTCAAAAAAAATAGTCCACCTTTTATTCATGGGTACGAGACCCATGTCACAGGAAATTGAAATTGCAAAGATTTGACTTTTTTTGCAAAGAAGCTTGCTCCTCATATCTGTGAAGCAGCACTTGAGATAAGGATAGCCCAATTTCAGCACAATTGGCAGAGGACTATTCCCCAGAAGTAAAAGCATTCAATTCACTCACAGTGTTGAGCAGATTTCCACAAGTTCTGAATATTTTGAACGTTGTCACAGAGTGCACAGTCTTCACTGAGTCTAAATTGACTCATACAAAACATACACTGGTATAAAGTACATAGGGACCCCTGAGTGTTGCTTTAATGATGAGAGACACAGTAACACTGATGTTCCTTCTTGAGTTGAGTCAGATATAAGCAGTTTTCATCAATCTCGAAACTAAATTATTATATTATGCATACCTATATGAACAAATATTATAATTATTTGTATCACTGTATAATCTACAACCCCCAGAATCCAAACTGAGTGTGAACAAGGAAGCCATTTTTGAGGAGCTTTATGCTGACCCTGTTTTCTCTCCATTTATACAAAAAGTAGAAGATTCATTTCATAATAAGGGCTCAAGATGCTTATACATTCCTTGTAATGTATGTAAACTTCAAATTAAAGATGATGTAGCTTAAAACAAAGATAAAACAACTTTATTCATCTCAGCAAATCAGTCTTCAAGGAACATGTTATTTGAGATATAAAACAAACAAAGTAGCATAAATACATATATTCTGTTTGTATTGTCATTACTTAGAACACCTTAGAACACCTTAGAACACACCTCATAGCACTATATTGACAAAAATCAAGCTGTTCTGAATAGTTCAGTTGTGTGTATAACCAAGCTGCATAAAGCCCAACAGTTTTCATTATCATATACACAGCCAGAGGAGCTAATGATAGGTTGTGTTGTGCAGCTGTAGCTCAGGTTGCTGCTAATGGCTAGAGCAGTTACACTGTTATACTAAATGTAGGTGACAGCTGATCAAAATAGAAAAAGGAGTTGAAATAAGTTTACAATGTTGTCTGTCTGCAACACATTTTAATGTGACTTACTGTAGGAGACAGGGAATGGTCAAGTGAATGTATTTTTACAAAGAGTAAGTATTACTAGCTGCATTAGGAAACTTCTACTTACTACCAAATTGGATTTTGAAAAAAAAAAGTGGTTTTGGTGAGTTTTAATACATTTTAAAATCCAGTTGAGCACTAACTGGATTTTACAATTTATTCTCACCAAACCTTTTTTTTTTAACAGATTAAGTATTGTGACAAACACTAATACAAAATTGACAAATCAGTGTTACAGCTAAATAAAGGGCTTTTAAGACTAAAGTACCACACAAAGAAAATATATTCTATACAAAGACACACTTATGTGGCTCATGCCTTTTTCAGAGCGTCCCTGTCCCTCTCAGCTCTCAGGGTCCCCCGATGTTGAAGAAATGGAAATACGTGCAATCAGAATTCAACACATGAGGTCTCTGATATAAATTCAGGACCATAGAGGTGACTGAATAATACCATTAATGACATTTTTGCATTGACTAAAAGTCAGAGTTCCCCTTCATTAATTTTGTACTTGCTCTTTAGCAAAAGATTTCTGCTCCTCAGCCTCTGTTTGCAACAAAGCTCCCACACGGGTTATTTTCAATAAATTATATAAACTTTAAGTGCTAGTTTGGGATAATGTTAACATTGTGTGAAAGAATGCACATCATCAGGTAGATAAGAGCTGATAAGTGCAATCAATGCCTTTGAAATAAAGACAACAAAGCCGCAGGAAAACCCAGGACCTTGATTATCTCCAAAAGTTGCCACTGGCTGTCCAGCCATCTGTCCAATTGCTAATCCTTTTACATCTGATGGCTTTGTATTTCAGTAAAACATACAGTACAGTCCTATGACTAATATCCTTATCTTCTTTTTCCTCTTTGTGGCTTAATGGAAAGTGTGGGTTTTTATTTCAATGCTGTTTTACTATGATTTTAGATAAAGATGGAGTTGATCTCCCTTTAAGAAAAACAGGAGGAAAATGATTTCCCTCCTCTCTGTAAGAGTACCCATGGTTCATGTAATGGGAAACGTTAGATATAAACAGTAGATCTATATTATCTGCCAACTTACTTTTAAACGATTTGCAGAAAATCTGAATGAATAATTGAGATATCACATTTCTCTTTATAAGAAGCATATATCTTTATTTCTATAAGGAACACAGTGTTCCTACAAACCCCAGCCATTCTTATTTGACCATGAGTACTTTCCTCTGGAGCCTTAGACTGTTATTTTATAGGATGGCCTTATTCCTGTTAAAGGCCTAGAGCCCAAGCAGGGACATCTCTCCTTTAAATCAGCTTTGGGATCTCATAGGCTGCACTGATTTCCTTGTAGGCCTTTGTGCTCTTAAGAAGTGATCACCCTCCTTCAATGCCCCGTGGATTAAGCGGGGCAGGCTGGTTCACTCCTCTCTTTTTCGGCTTCACAACGACTTTACCTTTGTAGCCAGTAAAAGGCTAACTAGAAAAGAATGAAGCGATGGTTGAATCAATCTACTGGAAGCCTCCCCACAGTTTTCTCATCATTTCTCGTGTCGTATGTCATCTTGGATTGTAACACAGAAAGGTAAAACTCAGTATGAGGGATGGTTTTTCAGCTATTCAATGTTCAGAGAAGCCAGAGCATGAAAGGGTTTCACAAGAAGTGTGAGATAAGTTGTGTTTAGGAGTTAAGTGGAGTGTGTGCTTGTTTGTGGATCAGATATGACAACAGTATCCCTATTCAGGCTACACAGCTTAACTGCATGTTCAGGCTTAATGTTTGTTTATCCTTTGTCCATGGTATATTTCTATTTTTTTAATTATTCGTCATACAAATCCTTGCTTTTAAAGTGCACAGCCCAGTTCAGTTTTTTTTTTAAATATACCAATTAAGCTAATAATGTCAAAGAAAATGACCAAAAGTTTACTAAAACAGCAGCACATTTGACCATGATACTGCTCATAACATTCTTCATTAGCTCTAGAATGCTTTTCAAATTAATCATTATTTCTACATTTACATTTAAATACAGTATGAACACATCTGGAAAGATTTGTAATAAGTGTTAGAATAAAAACAGCTTGTATATTATATGGTGCACTAGTAAATAGAGATTTTGTATACGTTTTCCAAATTCATTTTTATGAACATGTTTTATGTGCATGTATCAGTAACCATGCAGGTTACACTGTGCTTGCATTATGTAATGGCAATAAAGTAATCTAATCTAATTCCCCTGTCTACATATTGCTGTATATGTAAATATAAAACATAGTTGAATGTACAAAACAATGAATAATGAAATGAATCTCTTAAAAGCAGATTTGAATTTCCAAAGGTCTCTAAGAAAACACATCACATTAACCATTATAAGAATAATGTACCATTGTTTCAGGCTTTACCAATGTGATGTTAATATGATTTTTTTTAAATGCTATTCATAATAATTATGTGGCATTAAAGAGCTTTCTTTATTACGTCCCATATAACTGGCAGTGTAAAGCACTTTTGTATTTCCTCTGGTCTGCTTAGCTCTATTCAGTGGCTACTCCATATCAGGGGATGAAGCTGTCTGTTCAGGTGATTGACACATGCCTACATTAAGAGGTGGTTTTGGAAATTAGTCCGTGGAGACCCTTTGGAGCCGAGCTGGAGAAGGAGGGCTGTCTCTGAGAGGAGCCGTGCCTTTTTAACCCCACTCATTGGTATGCCGATGCGCGAGTGGCAAGCTGCTCTCTAAATGGCTGAGGCATCCTGGCTGGTACCCCCCCTGACACGTTCCTGCACAGACAGACCCCGTGGAGAGCGGCCAACAATATGCAGCCCGGAATCCTCAAATTACAATGGGCCCAATTAATAATCACATAGTTAGTACATATTTTATACCAGGGCTCGGACGAAGAAAGCCTCCATCAGAAATGTGTAGCCTGTTTCTTTTTTCGAACCATGACCAAGCTTTACCTTACCACTGTGATCTTTGTGTTTTCCTATCCTCCGAGTGTTAGAATTGGGACTTTTTTTTAATGATGTGGATAGCTTGACCATTCTTTCACCCTCCTTTTAATTCACTATTATGAGAAGGATGTGAAAAAAATACATAATAATGGGACCACTAAGGGATGGTCGTGAAATTTGAATGAGTCTGTCATGGAAGAATACACCATGAAATAATACGTATACCTAAATCAAGCACTGTTTTAGAGCCAGTTTTTGACCAATTATGCCTTTTCAAAACATGGAATAGTTCAGCTAATGGTTTATTATTGTAGTTTAAAAAATGTTGCCAGAGGTAGTAATATATTATTCTCCTCTATAATACATTCATGATTTTGCCCAATGTACAAAATACAAACCTTCCTCTGAAAATATGTTATTAACAAGATGTTTTAATTTCCAATAACTGCATGTAGCAAGGTTATACATTAGCCTTTCTTCCAGTCACTCTAATCACAGTTTGTGTCGAGCCTTTTTTCTACGTCACATCTCATGAAACAGATTCAGTGTGGTGCTATCTATTACAGTGATGAACAATTTCCAGATTTTAATATGTTCATTTAAAGTTGTTAATCAGATGTAAATATGCAAAGTGTCTTCCCGGGGGCTCCCTTTGAAATGCAAATACAGGGTGCAAACAAAGGTGGGATTGAGAAAGGTTCTGATGCAGCAAAATCATCGAGGTGTAATACTGTTCATTAATAATGTTATCTATCTATCTATCCATCTATCCATGTATCTATCTATCTATGTATCATGCAGAATGTGCTTGCTCTAACTTACATTTTGCATATCAGATCTTATAAACGTGTCACTGAAAAGCATTTGAAATCGGGTGGGAGGTTAGTGGGAGGCTTTAAGTGATTGTATGAAAGCAGTTTATGAAAAGTGCTCCATTATGTGTTGTGCATTATATTAACCTGTTTAACTTGTATCATTTATATTTATTCTAGTATGTGCTCATATGTGACATTACGATAAAAACATACTCTTTTGTAAATGTTTTTTTGGTCCACAAACATTGGGCACTGCAGTGGAAGTCTTAAAGGGGAACGAGTTACAACATCTTAAAACCTTATCATCATGAGGTCCTTGAGCTAATTCAGTGTCAGGGACAAAGCAGTAAGGCAACAGGACACTGGAGTTTTTTCAAATAAACTGGGTTTCTTATTTACTAAAAAATTCAAAGAAAACATGATAAACCAAGATTCTCTAATAAGTAGGCCTATAAAAGAGGTTAACAGAAAATACCTCAAATAAAAATGACATACTTACCAGGTGTTAACTCAACAAACTGATCTGCCAGTACATACAATGACAGCCAAGGAACATATATAGAAACCAAGGGGTAATTAAGATTAACAGAATACAGAAAAGACACTGACAAATCCCAAATCCCCTCGTCGACATGGAAGCAGGTGGTTTGTCCCAATCTGTCCCAATTGGCTGCCTGCAGTATTTATGAGTCCTTAGTGCTCAGCAACGCCTTTTGCTAAACCAGAAAGTAACCTCCCCCAATGGCCATGCAAAGACGAAGTAAGTAACTAATATAAACAAATACTCGTGTTAGCTGTGCTAAAAATGTTGGAAAATTAACTAAGCAATGTCAGATTACAACAAAATAAGAGTTTACCATCTAAATCAAATAAATGGTGTTAATAGTTGTCATGTTTTACTGCATCTGAACTGAAGCAAAACTATTGAAGGTGAGGGTGCAGTGTAATTATTTTTACCCTGTGTGGCTGTGGCCTTCACAAACAGACTTGCAGAAAGAAGGTCACTTGATGCAACATCAGATAAAAAGTTTAAAGAAATATTTAAAAAAAACCTGGAGTTTGTTGAGTTTGAAAAAGTAAGCTTGCTAGAACTCTGTACCTGCTACTGATCTCCGCTTGAGGCTACATTAGCTCCTAGCACAGCACACACATGCATCTCAAACTTGCATGGTTTTGATGTCAGAATTCTTTACCAAGTAAAGCGACAATGACATGTCCACTACGATACGATAATACTTTATTGGTCAAGTCTGAAATTTGACTTGCATCACAGAAGCTCCATGTGTAACATCAACATAGACAAAATGTCAAGACACAATACATGAAAAAAAAACTACATTCATTGAAATAGAAAATACCGTTTTTGTCATAATTTGTTGCATTCAGTGGTTAGACATAGAGAGAATGTGGGACTGGACTGCACTTTACCACTGGTCAGCCAAAATTGTGTTGATGATGCACCTCACTCTCAAATTTCCAATTTCAGGAGGAAAAGTAGGATTCCTGAGTGTGTGAAGTACCATTTTTGACTCTATGGAGTGGAAAATACGACTCAATTCCTGTTCAACACCTCTTCATTAACTAACCACCACATTAAACAAAAGTGCTTGTATCAAAGGATTTTGAAGACTGCACTTCCATGCTTCTTAAAAACTGTTGGGGGGGTATTTCACAGATGTTTTAATGCTTTGTAAAGAGTGCACTGAAACACTAGAGAAGTCAAGTTTTGTGTGATTATTCACTGTGCCTTTGCAGAGGCTAGTGAATGCTATTTTGTTTAAACAGAGTAACCCTGATCAAACCCTCTAGAGAGGTGTTCGAGCTCCTGTGTGTACAGCCACTTAACCAGACTCACAGACATTAGCCACCCATGACTTTGCTGCCAATCCAGATTCGACACCCACTGTACTGCCCATTCAAATTGTACAGGTCAAAAATGTAAAAGGCAGTTAAAGAAATTTTCTTTTTCATTACATGTGACAAAAAATGAGTAGGTCAGCCTGTGGCATAATGGCACGGTAATTAGGGACTCATGCTTTGATAAAGTGTGACTGTAAATCAATGTAAGACTAATTAATCAATATTTTAATTATTAGACCTTTTAATGAGCATTTTTGTTGAATTCCCCTGGATCTTGCCGCCATATTGGCGTCCTCTGTCATCATTAGCAGGAACACTGAGATTCTTACTGTGCTGAATGTGCCATCATCTTACAATGCATAGTGACATCAAAGAGCTTTAACTCTTGGCTTTCTTACCCTTGATGCTTAAGCTAAGAATTAAAGCTCTACCCAGATGTCTTGCTCCTTTAGATTCTGCTTTCTGGCTCATTCATCTGTATCATTATGATTTTCTCCAACACGTCTTTCTCAAATAACCACTTACTAATTGCTTTCTTTTGTATCATCTCCCACTCAAGTCATTACACTGTTCATTTTGAGGAGGAAACTTGTATTTGAATACGATAACACTGGTCACACATTTGTAGCATTACATTTGGGCACCTTCAGATAAACTGTACAGGGTGACGCCACCATGTTTTTAGACATATTGTCAGGAAGTTGCTTGTAAGTGAGATATTTTTGACATTATAAACACTCGGCTGCTCATATAGGAAACTTTCTCTACATTATAAAGTTAGACCTTTATTCATCCAGAGACCAAATGCCAGCAAAAAACCTGAAGAGAGCTACTTTACTAGATGCATGCCATACATCACCAACACCTAGCGCAATACAGTCAAATATGATACACATATTAAATTGAAAATGATAATTAAACACAAAAAAAAACTAATTCATTTGCAAACATATACTTCAAATGGCAGACTATCCCATTGTAACATTGCACATAGCTGTTTGTCTTGGAAACATCATGTGACTCCTCACTGGTTGTCCCGAAAAGGAAATGTTTCAAAGCACGTTCTTTCCAAACAACATTTGTAGACTACTTCCTCAAGGACTGATACACATATCTAATTAAACACTTTTGATTACAACAATCATTCCTCCTTTTCATACCAGTAATTATTTATTTTCTCCTGATGCACTGCCTATGTAAGTGATGGGAGACATAATCCATAGTCCTTGGTTAGTGCAAAAATGTACTCCTAATATATTTTGATTATATTTTAGGTCATGGTGAACAGTGATACAAATCTATTTGGTTTGATACAGGCACAATCTTTGAAAGAACATTTGAAAAACAGTAACATGCAGGTGCTAGCTCTACACTTAAAAAGCAAGCGAGAGTACAGTATACAGTATACACTATTCTTTTTTTTACCAGGGCTCTGTCAATATACAAACAAAGTGCTTACCCATCATTCAATTCAGTTTGGGTCTCATTTCAGAATTATGTTTTAAAAACATTTTTATGTCCATTTTCAAAATGTCACCTGTTTCACTGCTATTGCGTTGTTCTGTTATCAAGCTTACTGTTTTCCTAAAATAAGAACAAGACATACTGGACAGATTGTCAGTGTTTGTGCTGATTCAAATCATAACATGACTCTGAGGTTGAAGACCAGCTCCTTATGTTAATACGAAGAGCTCATTCTTAAAAAAACAAAAACCCATCATTTTAGATGGTTATACCCTAATAAATAAACAACTGCAATGAATCAGCAATGATACAAAGTGGTCAAAATGGTTTATACAAAAACATTTAGATTTAGATGCAATGTATATCAGTTGTACAAACCGTCAGTTTAACTACATTACACAGTCGGTATGTAACTTGAACATTATGATAATGATGATGATGGCGATGATGGCATATAATTAGGATCATCTAACAGCATGGCCTAAACTGAATCAATCAATCAATTGAATGACTAACTGAGAAACTGAAAAAATACTTGTATCTATAATTCAAACTCCACTAAACATTACAGCTAATGTCAATTTACTTTTCAACCCTTCACACAGTTGCAAGGTTACAGCTAAACAAACATGTCTCATATACGTCAAATTAAATATATAAACATTAACATAACCTTGCAAGTGATTTCTACTAGAAGCCAATCACTGTGCACTTATGTCACAATAACTACCTCCCTCCCTTTGGTTATTCAAAGGATTTTAAAGTCTTCTAAGAGTTGGGGGTGGGGGGGTCACATTAGCAGTGCTATGAAGTGGAAGAACAAGGAAGGTTAATGAGGAAGAGTAGACAGAGCAGTGCTGACACCAGTGAAAGAAGAAGGCAAAGAGGGGTGCAAAGGGAATGCCTTTGTTTTTGATGGTTGAAACAAAGATCATGCATGTTTAAAAAATCACCAATTTGCCTACTGCACATCTTAAATGTAGTGTTAACATTTCATGTATGTAGCATGTTTACAAACACTTACTATATGTCCGTTTGTGGGAATTATGATTTGCCTGTGGGATGTGCTCCTCTAAATGGGATTATACAACTCATCTGATGTGGCCCGAGAGTGTCAAGCTACATCTTAACCAGGACTTGCAAAACAGTGTGGAGCTCATCTCTGCTGAGGCAGAACTAAAATCTGGAAATAATCAGCTAGTGGGGAACATGAGAAATTCTCCAGAAAACACTTTAACGCCACTGGAGCCCACTGCTCCTCAAGATTGGATTCAGGTACCTAATCCCAGGCGGCAGCTGCCCCCCCCCCTTGCTTTTCTTTCATACGGTGGAGCAGAGCAGCCATGGGGTGTCAAAGGGGGCAGAGAGACTGCTGTGGCTGACACCTGCTGGGCGCTTTAAATATAAAAAAAACCCGGAGCTGCCATTGTTAGTTTGTACTGTAGCTCTCTCTCTCGGGCAACTCTCTCTTGTGGGCTGATGTCTACTTTAATGCAAGCTGAAGGCTTCTGCCATCACCAAACCATTAGATAAGCAAGGCATCCAAATGACTCAACTGATTCTACCCAACAGCAATGATCTCGACTCAGATCACAGGGAAAAACTGTCTGCTGGTGTTGCACATGACGGGGATTCAAAACATAAACATCTTGCCATAAAGTTTTCAATGAAACAGATTGTGGTACATTAACAAACAAATAACTTTCCTTGGTCAGTTGTTGTTGAGAATGCTAATTGCAGTCTATAGTGAAGTCATTCTGATTTTTATCTTGCACTCTTGTCCTTTTTTGCATTATAACACATGTGTTGTACCACACATGTATGTGACGTAATTCAGTTTCTTACTGACAAACAAACAATTACAATATTAGATCCGTTAGTAGTCACTTAAACCATCAATCTGCATAGTAGGTAAAAGAATGAAGAAATGGCCTTGGAAATCCCAAGATATTGGTCAGTGATGGAATGAACTCATAACAAGTTTTCCTGCTAAGAACCCAATATGTTCCTTCAAAAGAAAAGTATTACTTTGATACATGTAGTTCATCTTTGCATCTGACCTAGTCAAATTCCTTCAGGTAATGCAATTTGCCCCACATGTTCTAATAAATACCCAGGGTGCCTGGTGAAACTCAACATCCCAGCAGATGTCAGAGAGATGCAGAGTCTTTGTTTGAAGATCAGCGAGATGTGAACCACACACTCTCTGACAAACAGCTGAAACATGACACAGTATGTTACCTGTAATATGTTACAGTCCTCTGGTAATGTCTCATGGGGAAATTGTAAGCAGAATGTGTGTGCTGTTTGGATTTTTTGCAATATAAAATTCCTGGTTAAATTCCACTTGAATGACTGGAAAGCTTTTATTCATCTGTTTGCTTTCTGGCTTTTTCTCATCTCCCCTGTATGATTCGGTTGTATCCAATGCCACTGGTAGACGTGTTCTTTACAGATGATATACCCTGGATTTCCAATTTGCAGTGCTCTGGCTGTTACAGGCAGCGGCAGTGCTTTAGCAGGGCCGTCAAAACCCGGCTGCCCCCTGCGCTGCCTGAAAGTGTGACACCTCCATTCCATGCTCTTGTCAGTCTATCGCAGAAAAAGTGGATTAATGTCAGTTTCAGGGAGCCTCACAAAGCAAAGTGTAGATTTGAACACGAAAATGATTCTTGTTGAGACGGTCATCTGCAGCATACGTCAAGGGGGAGATGGAAAAACAGAGGGGAGAGAGGAGAGGAGCGCTATAACACGTTGGATACACACACCAGCAGGGTCATCAGACTTACCCTGTTTAGAGACAGAGGCTTAATCACATGTAAGCGGCATCAGACAGCCGACACCTCAATGTGTTTTGAAGATGTGATGCCTGGGTGTGTGTTTTTTCTCCTAGACCCTCCCCCCATGGCCTTCCCTGCACTTGATTTTCCCAAGAGACACCCTGCTGAGAAAACAACAGGGCAGCAAAAATGTACAAAACCAGCTCTCTGCTGGCTTACACCACCTTTCTCTGCTCATAGAAAAAGGCACATGAACCAAGCCGCAGGAATAAACAACTGAAAAGCAATCCTCTTCACTGTCATGCAAATAAACTGAGCTCTATTAGCCCAAACATGACAATGCATCAGTTTTACCTCTTTTTGGATAATACCCTCAAATTGCTTTCCTTTCTTCATTTTTTAAAACAAATCATTAAAAATGTGGAGAGATTGTAATATTTTAAAACACATACATGTACTGTAGATATATATGCAATATTTTACATAAATTACCACTCATACCACATCATGGATTATGGATTTTCAAAGTCAAAAAGGTTTGAGTGCATCAGCAATATTTCGAAAAAAAGCATTAAACAGGTTATATTTTCAATTATGCTCAAACAGTGCTTCAATATGTGTAATTCAAACAGATATAATAACGTTTAAAATGGTGGCTTTTCAACACCAGCAGACCAAAAAGGATTAACAGTGTTTCAGAGTCATATTCAGCAGAGTGGAGGTGAAATGTGCCAATAAATATGTATTAGACTTTGCTGCTCTCTAATAGGTCGTGTGTGCACTTGTGTTAAGGCCCTCTCCTTGATGGTGTGCCACATGGCCAGGCTATTTATAATCTGACACTGAGGTCTGGGTGACATCAGTGACAGCTGTGTAAAGACGACTATTAATCTGTAATTGATAAAAAAAAGAAGAGGAAAAAGACAATTCAGGCTGCTAAAGAGGAATCTTGTTAAAGGCTGTCATAAATGGATGAAGCTTTTTTCCTATATACAATATTCTGTTGTGTCTTTTCCTCTTTCATTCCCTTGTTGTGCTATTTCGAGTAAGGATTACATGCCATGTTTGCCAATTTGTTTGTACTTACCATAAATTGTACATTTGCCAAACACATTGCCTACTTGCAAGACTTGTATTGTAGACTTGTCTTTTTTTCCCAGACTAAAATGATATGTTTTCAGCGACACCGAGGTCGTGGAACACACCCTCCTCACCGTTATGCCTGACCATTAGGACAGAGAGACGCTTGGCTGTAATTATTCATTTGCCATTTCTTACAACAATGAATACAAAATAACAATCAAAGGGATGTACAGTATGTTTAGTAAGATGTTTTCTCAAAGCAAGACCAAGTGCAGCTAGAGCCTCCTGCATAATGATCACCACACGGTGTATGAAACCATTAGAAGTGGTCGATTTGAAGTTGTGACAGTTCAAGGGAACGGGGAGCCATAACATATTCAGAATGGTCCAGAGCAAGGTCAGTGTTTTAGTACCTCTCCATGTCTATGCGCTGAAGCAGACAAGGATGCGGCGCATTTCATTTGGGACCGCCGGGTAAGACAATGTAGAGCCATGACTTGTCTAGACGCCCGGTGCTCGTCCTTAGCACGACGGCTTAGTAACAGCCCTGTTGAAAATAAATCTGTGACCCAGCCTGTGCCTGTATCAAAGAAGCGGCAGATTCTTTGCACCCACACCAAGTGATACACTCTGTCTGCTTTATAATGCATGCACTTTACATTTCGATATGTAACATTGGCTTGGACTTGCCTGATTGACCTGCATTCCAGAGCCAGCCCGCTCTCCGCTCACCACACCTGGGGCCCAGGGGCTGGCGTGCTGTCACCGGCCATCGCCACGCCATGCGATTGATGACAGCTATTCACTGATGAAGCTGTATTCATCATTCCTGTCCAGGGCTGCACTGACCAGATGGACCCTGACCATCCATCCACTGTCAGGGACACATCTGTTCCCGTTGTTGCTTAGAGTACTAACAAGTCACCTGCTCCCTGAAAGGCTGGTGTCAGCCACAGAGGGATGGATGCTGCTACATACTGCCTGTTAAAGACAGAAAAACATATCCAACTCAAAACTGAAACATCTTTGTTTTTGTTTGTCTTGCAGGTGTCCTGGTTAGCATGATGGTGCATTCAAAGTGCAGGGTTTTATCTCAGAATGGGCCACATGCTCTAATATATTCATAGACAGATATATTCATTATTTTCTGCACACAATGGGTGACACACAAAATTACAAAACATTGTTAGTGAATAAGAATCTTCTCAAACTGCCAGGTTATAATTAGCATGCTGCGGAGCCCATATGTTTCTACGTAGAAAAATATGTTTGCCCAGAGCGAATCTTTGAGAAAGCACTGAAGTTGTTATAAGAGTGAAATAGGCAACAACATGTCATGACTGGACATACAGTATGTGGAATTTAAATCCAATGTAGGAGTTGTGAGAAAATAAACAACTTCTGTCTTTGACTACAGGATGCATGTCATTTGTTTTTCAACAAAAATCTCCACAAGAGAACCTTTGAAAAACGTAATGCTCACTGTCAAGCGTTTCACTTTTACAATTACCATAAAATAGGGACTACAGTATGTATTGGCCTACTGGTGTTTAGGACAATACATGGCAATTGTTAATTGGAGCCTTTTGAATGAAGGCGTGTTTACATTTTGTAAAAGAGAAAGGCCATCGTATTGTTTGCTTATGCATTTGTACTCTTAATGTGTATGCAGAATACAAACAAATCTAAAACATGAATGAATCTGGGATTTAAGCATAACATTTTATTTTTGCACCAGTCAGGACGCTATGTTTGTGAATACGGCAGTTTTGTGAGCCACATTTATTTAGTGAAAAGGAATTTTGTGTAAATCTAGCTTAAGGCTTCCTTGGATTCGTTGCTAAAGGCTATTTGTTTCTAACATTGTAAAATCTTTACATTTAATTTTTCTGTAATTTCTTTTGAAGGAGGTGCTTTTAATAGGGCCAATGTTTTCAGCTCATGTTTTCTGACAGGTGGACATTGGTCTAAAAGAACTAGCTTAAAAGGTATAATTTTTAACATGACAATGTTGTATCTTAACTTATAATTAATAATTTCTTAACTTTCTTTAGAGATCCTATAGAAAAATGTGCCTTTGAAAGATGCAATCCACTGTCAAAAGACATTAAAACACAGCAGCTATACATTTCAGACAGTGTGTATAAAACTCAGTGTCCCTGTTGACTTATCCATTTGTCAACATTACATTAAATTAAATGTCACTTGTTAGATGCTTTTATCCAAAACGACTTACATACTAAATACTGTGGGCGATCCCCACAGGATCAACTTGGGGTGAAGTGTCTTGCCCAGGGACACAACGACATGCTGACTGCAGTGGGGTTTGAACCTGTGACACCCTGATCCGAACACCAGCGCACTAGTCCACTGCGCCACACACCTCCCATGAACAAAGTTGCTTATTACTGAAGGAATGGGCATCACTCTGTCAGATTCCTTTGCTGTTTCTGTGACGTCCGGTCAGTTCACAGCTTCCTACTTAACTCCACACGAGGAAGAATGATTTGTATAAGGATTCCACAAGGTTTCAGTGGTCCTTTTCTCTGTCTTCTTTTATTATGAAAGGTTACTGTTTTGCTGCTCATGTGGATCTGTGTCTACTTGTGTGCTTACAGGTGAGAGACGTTGGCAGCAAATGCAACAGGGCTCTGTCTCTCAGGATCTGCGCTGAAGTGGTTTGGAGGCCTATTTAGCAGGTCTGAGTTCATTAGACTCCCTGCGAGGAAGCTGAGTGAGCCTGAGGAAGCCCTGCGAAGTTCTTCATTGTCTTAAGACTCAATTGTAATCACCTTACTCAGCGTGACTGACAGAAGAGCTCTCTGGCGTGATTGAAAGTATTGATCTTTTGGCAGACAAGTTGGAGATGCACAATCACAGCTCTCACTTTAAAAGAAAAAAAATGTCTTCATCTGCCTTAATCATCGGATCAATAATTAGCATCAGGACAGTGGGGGCTTCAGCCACGTGCTTGGTTAGGCTGCTTTCAGACGCCTGCCGCCTCTCCTCTGTTTCCCACCGGGGAGGAATCTGCTGAGTAAAGCTGATCTGGGGGACTGGGGCAGTGAGGGCAGGGTGGAGGCCCAAACAGCAATGACTTTCAGATTCACAAGCTCCACCCAGCCGCCTATGTCCATCCCCCTTCACCGTCGTGCAAGATCGGCAAGATTTCTGTCACCTTCAGCGATGGCAAACGGCCAAGTGCTCTTGGAACTAAAACTCATCCTCACAGCATCCTGTCGTAGCAGCATGAACTTGTTAATCTTCTGATAATTGCAGCTTTAAAGGAGTATCACAAATCAGGTGGTGGGAGAACGCCAAGTGAACATGATCACAGTGTTAATACACATCTTTCTGCATCTAATCAACAGCAGCCTCTATATAAACACATCATGATGACAAGGTTTAACTACTCAGTTTTCAAGGAATATATTAAAGAAGCTATGGAGAGGCACTGAAACCTGGCCCAGTTACAGTAGCTCAGTCAATAGTTTACTGAGCAGTACACCCTCGTTAAAACTGTGTTAGTGACACATTTTTTCCATGGTAACGCAGTAATGACTGCCTCACTAGCTGACCGAGACCAAAACAGTGTTCTTTGCTGTCCACAAAGTGGGACCATGTTAGTGCCTGGTGACAGTAGTGTTAGTGTCCAGAACCACAAAGAGGAAATCTGGAAGCCATTACCACTGATATTCTACTGCCAAACCTTTGATTTGAATAAAGCTGGTCAACTCTATCGCTGTACAATCACCTAATCGCTGGTTTGAACAATAATGGCTACAGCCTGTTGTCTGTTAGCCTGTTGTTTTCTCTCTCTCTCTACATCTGCCCAGGGCCCAGTACAAAAAAAAGGATAACAAAGAATCAGCCTACTTTGAACATGTAAACACTAATAACGCATCTATTTCCCGTATAATAACTCTTAGTATCACATAACATAAAATCTGCAAAACCAATAACAGATAGCTCAACACGCCAATGTGTCTAAGTCCATCCTCTACGAGATAACCATGACTATAGACCTTTTTACTTGGTCAATTATTATCAAAATCCAATATATTTTTTAAAAAATGACAAAAGGCTCTTAGTTGTCCTAAAAAAAAGTCAGTGAAATAACAATGATGTTGAATTAGCTCCCACATTGTGTTTGATTAGCCTTATAACGGCGCAATTATCTAATGTGAGGGCAGCTCTGACCTAAGTTGTTCACATGAGGCTTCTGGGTCATCAAGGTGGAAGAAATAACACATTTTGGTCGATTTTTTAATTAAATGTGTATCATTGTGAAACAAAGTAGATATTCCTGAAGTAGGAAATGATGATGTGATGAAGACCAAAGATGAAGAAGCATTGTTGTTAATAATCGCAGCAGCCTCATATGTTTTACTTTTGTTATTTCTCTTTTAGTGTTTTTTAAAAGTTATCCACAAACTTTGAACATCTTTAAAATGCAAAGAAAAGAGATTTTTCGAGTTGTCCTCTGTTGAGAAAAAGAGGTATTTTGCGTCACACATGTTACATTTAATTTCAGTCCCGTGTCAGTGGATAAGATGAACACTTTCAAAAATCTTTACAACATCTTGGTTATCTTTTGTTGTGTGCTTCCCCTTCATCAAACACCATTTGATCATGGTTTTGGTATTAATAACATTTAGTAAGGTAAGGGTCCTTGAATGCCAAGCCAAGCTCTTCTAAAAAGCCTCTTTGTGTTTGTGTTGATTACAACCCTATGATACTGACCCACAACACAGACAAAGTCATCAGCTAATTTTTAAGGGTGTACAGAAAGGTCACAGAACAATTAAGAGTAATTAAACCTGCATAATAACTGGATCACCAATTGCTTAAACCAAATCTGATTTATCTCCCCTTCTCTTTTTTGTGAAACAACCGTGTCAGTGAATCCCATGTTTCCTATAACATCCTATTCAAGTGTTGCCGGTTCTTTGAGTGGATTCCTGTCTAAAGAAAGGACAGACAAGCGCTTAACATTATCTTAAAATAGAAAAACGCGATCCCCTGGAAGCTGCAGTCACACCTCTTGGCTGCAACAAAAGATGTATGATGTGTTTCTGGGTTGGATTACACAGAACATTTTATTAATCATTATCTGCTCTGCAGCACAAAAGCATGTAATTTTGTGATGTGTATCCAGATCGTGAATCACCTTCCCACAGGGCTATTCGGCACCTTATTGTCAGTATAGCGATAAAGCTATTGATGATAATAATGTAAAAGAAAAACATCCCTCTTTTAAACCAACCTTGAGTCTTTTTCACACCCAGGGTGTCTGTCCTACAGTAGAAATGACTTTGCAAACAGAAGAAAATGAATTATGTTGTTTTTCAGCATGTGTCTTGCTCTGTTCATTGCACCTATGAAAGACAACAAAACTATAAGAAGGCATATATTTGTCTGAATAAGAAAAAGTCTTTGCAATTTTTTTCATTTTCCATTTCATGATACAAAATCATCAATTATAATAGAAGATATGATGGCTGAATGATGTATATTACTGTTTTGTAGCAATCATCCCTATACAGCACTTGAGAGCAGGAACTTTTCAAATTGAAATGTTCAGTTAGGTGGGCCAATTCACATTTTTTACATCAAGAAATAATACAAAAATCCTCTCTATGTTCTGATTTCCATTAGAAAGCAGTTAGCGAGGTATCTGTCTTTGCATAATTGTAAAGCTATTGTAGCATTGCCTTCCTTGGAGCCCTGTCTTGCTGGAGATGTGCCAGTGGTGTTGCACTTGTTGAATGCATTACACTGCTAGCTTAAAAGCAAGAAAGAGCACAGATGGAGTAGCTTGAGCAGCTCTGTCTCAGAAGCCCAGGGGGCTGCATTGTTATTATCTGCTATTCAGCAACTACAGATGACTGACTACTACACAGCACTGCTTCTTTTCCTTTGCTTTCTTGTGTACGCTGACAATTACAATTCTGCAAGTCCTGGGATTTCCAGCTGATTAATATATTCATGGAAGACTTGACATATGGTTTAAAACAGAATTGATAGCTTTTCTTTTTTATGTGCAATAATGCATGCTAAGGTGCCTTTTATTAGTAATTGCCAAAGACAACTTCTAAAACCTTTCTGAGTGTAATTTGGTTAAATTATTGAGGTTGTAAAAAGTGCAGGACTTTGATACTGGAGACCCAGGGTTATAGTCCAGTGTGATGTAGGTTTAGGCATTATGGTATGAGTAACATTGTAGTTTCAG
Organism: Notothenia coriiceps; assembly: GCF_000735185.1. Lineage (NCBI taxonomy): Eukaryota > Metazoa > Chordata > Actinopteri > Perciformes > Nototheniidae > Notothenia > Notothenia coriiceps. The sequence goes on along the minus strand of NW_011340416.1, from coordinate 22,607 downwards.
TGAAAGATAACAGCCTGTCCTCCTACAAAAAACGACCAAATAGGTCAATTGTTCAGCAGCTTATTACGACCCATAGTGACGTTTTAAATTGTAGCACCTCTAGTGGTCGTGTAAGAAACAACATGCTCCCGTTGATTGCAAATGCTCCGGTGGGTCGTTTATTCACAAATAACCCTCTCGGTGGGCTCCGTTCTATTCAGCAAATCAGACCCTCTCTGCGAAAAATCCTTGTGGAATAGTTTGGCCATTAAAATGCTTTTTGATTAGATTTCTAGCGAGAAGTGTATTTGTACTTTTAGAATATACGTCCAATGGATGTGTAGTTTTCATAATAAAACCGGAAGTATTCCCCTCACTGTCAAATGATTACACAGTGATATCTGCATTACTCATCAACTAAAAAACATCAGTTTATCCTTGTTAAGTACACAATATTGATTGGTTTAAATTGTGTACAATGCTTTTGTGTTTTTAACCTTCAATTCGGAGAAACAGTTTTTTGGGAATTTAGACACTACAGAGTTTCCGAAGACACTACACTACCCATAATCCTCAGCTGTCGTTTGGGACTACAAAATCTGCTTTGCTTTACAAACCCCCGTGATTAGTCCTCAAGCTCTGTGATTGGATGTTGGAGTGGCAGTGCCACAAGGTTACGCCGAGCTCTTTGAAATGGAATGAAACCACAGCAGACTATCCAAAACTGGACTCTAACGGGTCCTATATCTTTGGACGTCCTCCACTACCTGTTTTATTGTAGAGATCATTTACAGTATCTTCTTGATATCTTCCATTCTATATTTCTATTATTGACCTTCTACTTTCCCCCTATTTTGTATGTAGGCTACTCTTAATATTTCAATGTTTTCATCAAATATAACATTCAACAAAGAAAATCAATAAGGTGCTTTAACCACTAGGCGGTGCGGGTTAAAAAAACTGTCAGAAACTGTAAGAAAAATACAGTTTCAGTCTCTTCAAGCTTATGCATTGTACCATGAACCAGGTCGGGGAAAATAGGACCCAAGTGCAGTTAAACAAATACAAAAAGGTTTGTTAACAAAAAGCGAGCTTTATTAAAAAAAAAGCAGAGGACATGAAAAACAAGAAACTAATTAACAAAACCAAAACCGGGGAGCACGACAGACAGGAAAAAACTTACAGACGGGAATAGGCAGGAGACATGGACAAGCATAGACGAGCATAGGCGAGGCAGGGAACATGGACAAGAAGAGACGACAGGTAGCATGGACACGAAACGACGACGAACAGACATGGAGCACAGGGGAAGACAAGACTAAATACACAGAAGGGTAATCACAGGACAAGACACAGCTGGGCAGGGGAGGCAGAAACACAAGGGCAACATGTGAACACAATCAGACAATCCGACAATCAGACACACAGTGAGGGGAATATGGTTTTATTATGAAAACTTCAAGACCGGAAATACTGTTTTCACCCCGTGAGGGTTGACGCTAACTTTACATGGACGCTGCTGTTACACGTTCTCCTGGCGAGACCTCAAATCATCTTCGTAATATCAATCAAACTATAGATCCTACACATTCAGTGGACGTGGGTTCTAAAAGTACAATATACACCTCAAACTAGAATTTTAATGGCCAAAGTATTCTACAATTTAGGATTTTCCAGAGAGGGTTATTTGTGAATATACGACCCTACGTACTTTAGCGTTTGTAGTCAACGGGAGCACTAGAGGTCGAAAACTTTAAAACGTGATTATAGGTCGTAATAAGGGCTTGAATAATCGACCTATTTGGTATGAGTTGGAGGACTTGTTGAAAGATAATAATGTTAACTTTCTTGTAAATCCTGTATCATGCTTCTTTCAACTGTTTTCAAAACAGTGATCTTTCTCTGACCTCAACTAAGAGCTTTGACCCTTAACATAACCATATAAAGGTTAATCATGTTTAAAATGCTACGAGTTAATATTGTAGAAAAAACAGATATGATGTTGTTTTGCCGAAACATTCAGTGCATATTTTTTGACTTGGCAGATAACATTACATTTCCAATAAAATGTATTTGCTGCATATTTTCTAGGAGATCAGGTTGAAAAATAAGAACTGGGACAATGTTATCAGAAGAGAGTTTTCTTTTCCCAGAAAATATGTCAAATAATACAGTAAAGAATTACCTACGTAACGTAGTAAACATGTGAAGATGGTCAGTGTTTACTTCTCTGTGTGTGCTATGAAGAATGGTGCATCCTCTTACATACATGTCAACGCCTTTGTACATGTGTAAAAGAATGATGTGTGCATGAGCTTGAATATATCAGCTTGTGTGTGTGTGTGAGCGGATGTGTTAGTTGATGCCTATTCTGTGCTCCTCTGCTCATGCACAGGCACTTGGGAGATGTCGAGGCTAATGGAAGCTGAGGCTGTCGTGGCTGTATTGATTGCTCAGACCTGCAGATTATTGTTCTGAAGAGTGACCAACAGCAACCCACTAAGGTAAAAAACTTCTCTAACCAACAGGAGTATGGCTGCTCTACCCTGAGAAGCAACATGTTTAATTGTTAGTGGTGTTCTTCGGCCCCTACTGCTGAGGGCCCTGGGGGAGAAAGGCAAGTCCAGGGCCTGACCTTTCCCTTCCAGAGCCAGCCTCATTCACACATAGACTGGGAAATGTATCAATGCTCCTCACTTCAACATTGCTCCAATTACCAGACACAAACAAAATTGGAGGCCTTATCAACTGGAATGGGAACACTGTATCCTTTGGAGAATATAAGGCAGCTTATACACTGAATTCCACTAGAGTGAAAAACACTGAGTGTGAGGCTTTTTTATGGGTCATATTTCAGAATTGATATCTTAGCGATGTTTGTACTGTTCGAGCATGTTATTGCTGGTGTATGTTAATCTCTGCTTCCCACAAGGGTGTCATGAGCTTACTGATTGAGTGGGAAAATGAGTAAAAGTCCCATCCTGTTACAGACACCCTCCTAAACACCTACATTTATTGCTGCACAGATGCAATGAAGAGATACATTAGAAAAGGCTGGCCTGTGCTGGCGTCCGAACGCACTCCATCAGCATTCAGCTCAGTAGTTTGCAATTATAATGAATATTAATGACTGTTTTCTCATACATAATATTCTCATAATGACTCTACAAAGTAAACGCAGCCCTCTTAAAACAACCATTTATCATAACTACGTACCAAAGCAGTTACACTGTCAACCGCACTGGAAAGATAAAGCCATCAGCTACGCTCTTTAAACTCTCACATGTAAGCGAGTGACAGAGTAGACATCTATTGTTTTTCAGGAGAAATTACATTTTATATCACAATACATATTAAATAAAAATGATGTACTGAAATATAAAATTCCATCCTCTTTTATTCCGCCGGTTATTAACTGGCTGAGTTTTATGAATTCTGGCATTAATGTAACAACATAAGTCATTTTTGTGCAACCGCTCTAATGTTAAACCATTCCCACACTATTTTAAACACCCCCGAACAAATGCATTGCAGCAAAATGAGATTCAGTGCAGTGTATGTGCTTAGGAGTACTTCTTTACCTCCGTCAAATACCTTTTCCCGTGGGCCATTAAAACAGCAGAGGAGCCTGGCTCAATCCTCACAGACATTACCTGTGAGCGACTGAACTCTATTTGGGAATTGGTAAAGCGTACAGAGAAATAGACTTGGGATAGAACAGCCTGGCAAATTCCATTTCACATCTGAAGTGGTCTACTTGTGAAAGATCATTTGGTTTGGAGTGAGTAAACAGAGGGGACTCCATCGCTCTCAATGACTTATGTGTGAAAGCTGGGGATTACAGCCGATCGGGAAGTCTTGGAGCGGTTTGGAAAAGCATTGCCTTGCAAAATGAATCCTACTGCAGGCACTGTGTTCACAAGCCTCTGCCTGTCTGACAAACGCTGCTGTGAATAAAGCTCAGCCCATACGTGGGGATGTTTATCACATAGAGGTAATGCTGGATTTATAGATTATTGGTTAGTTTGCTTTTTGGCTCCCTGAAATGTTAGAATATAACTAATTTAGATGTTTGTGCAATTTGGGTCTTATTTTAATTGCAATTATGATATTTTGTTATGTGCAAACTCCATTAATGAGATATAGGGATGAATGTACAGATAATTCATTTTTAGCCAAATGTTCCTATATAGCTTTTTATATTTAACACAGATTGGTGTTGTGTTATACTGTATGTCTTATAGAGTTATAAAAAAGTCCCTAACCACAGTATTTTATTCAACCAATTGGATTTGGATTTATAAAAAAGTTAACATACCATAAAGCTGGATTAGTGAAAAATACTCATTTTAATTTTCACCTTTTTTTCATATTTTTACAACTGATATAAACAGTATACTGTAGTATAACCTGCTTCTCTTTCTGAACCGTTATCTTTATTTCACCTGTTAATTTAAATGTTATCATAACTGATACTAATGGTGCCCATATCTATTAAGATAAAAGAAAAAATACAATCTTTTAAAATATCTTCATTATTTCTCCCTAGTTCCATCAAGTAGAATTAAAGAAATACATTGTGTGATCATAGTGGTCTTCAGTCTTGGGCACAAAGCACTTGAGTGTGATGGGCAAAGTGGCACTCAGTCACTGTGGAGCTACTGAAGCTGATAAAAAGGAGAGACATTAATTGAATGACCTTGGCATCAATGGTTTTAATAAGCGGATGTACTTCAATATAAAAAGCCTACAACTGGAGACAATTGAGTCTTAGTGGTTATTTTAACAGCTAGTTATTTGACCTTAGCTTGAATGTTGTTTATTATCGGCCAAAATGTTATTTTTTAAATTGTTGACTAGAAAGTTGGAAGAAAAAATACTGGTGAAGGTGTTTAATTTAAGAGAGTGTTTAACAAGAGTGTCTAAGGTTTAAGCAGGAATTCTATAACATTTCAGAAAGAATGCTTGAATATGTTAACCTGATTTCATCTGGGTCCTGTGTACACTAAAATAAAGTGTTTAGAGGTACTGCATTGTCCTTCAGACACACGAGGAAAGGGAGACAAACTAGAGAAAACAGTCTAACCTGCGATTATTGGTGGTGAAAACCTGAACCCCCACTGAGGGCAGACACTGGCTGCTATGACAGATCCATCAAAGCAGCGGAGGCTGTCTCTCCTGATGTGGAGTCCGGCGTGGGCTCTGCCTGCTGCGGAGAGCTGAGGCCGGCTCTGCATCGTCCGCTGGCACCATGCCAAACTGGCCCTGCTACTATTGTCCTTCACCCTTACAAGCTCTGAGGCCTGCTATTCAATTAAGATACATGAACTTTGTCATGCATGCTTTAAATAGTTGAGTATAAGGAGCCTGGATTTGAATGAATGATCGTTGTCACTGCAGAGGCGCTTTAAAGTTTATTGTGACGAGGAGACAGCAGAGAGTCTTAAGCAGTTTTTGTCATGCTTTCTTGCAAACCATATGACACCGTGCTGTACAGTATGCCTTGCACCAGACTTTCGAACAGTCCCTGCATCATCTGGTGTATCTGTCACATCCACAATTACATTATTGCTGTTTCACTCAAACGAGCCACTGTGTCAAAGCTCTCAAAACTAAACAGATGGAGCTAGTTGGCAACAGAAGGCATGCAAATCATGGATCATTTGATTGGAGATCTTATTTAATTATTCAACCAAGTGGCCATCTTGGAGAAGACTCCATACAAGCTACCTACTGTACAATATGTGTAAGCAACAACATTTAACTAATGATGAGTTTTACTAAGGGGATAAAAAGTAAGACGTATCTGGAGTATATGAGTATCTGAGTATCTGTTGCCTTTATATCAATTTTATGAACTAATTAGTTTTTGCCTTCAGTTTAACTTTGTAAAACGTAATGCAACGATAATGAAGAGGACGGTAAAGTCTTAACAAGTGTGCATTCAGTCCTTGATGGCTGTATTGCATTTCATATGGCGTTCTAACAAATTCACACAAGAGCAGTTGATAAACTATCTCTACAGACACATTCAGGTTTGATGTTGATTTAATGCGAGCCTTGTGAAACCTTGAATTGGAGAAAAACATAATGGTAAAAGGAGAGGCAGCTGTGACAATGAAACACAATTATAATCATGTGGAATGAGACCAAGGATTTCGAGTAGGGAAGTAAATTAAATGAAAATGTAGTGATGGCTGGAATAGTTTTCAGAAAAAAACCAAAATGAGCTGTATTTAACATTCAGGCACAATGCTGAAAAGTGACAATTGCTTATCTCCATGGAGATCAATAATGGCTGCAGGATCATTGTGTAAAGTGTCTGCAGGTTTAATGCAGATAGGATGTCATTATTATTTTCTTTCTCCTAATGACCATCATTATGCACGGACACTGATTGAATTCCATTTGTTACCTACGTTTGAGCCTGAGTGGAATAATTACCATTTAAGTATCTCCATTAAAATTCATGCACGGATGTTCATACTCAGACCTTCTTTTAAAAATAACTAAAAATGTTCTTTGAATACAAAATTCATCGGATGCAAAACGGCTCTGTTTTTATACCTCAAGTCTAATTATGTGTAAGTATTATTAAAGCATGTCTCTTTTAGTTTGTGTATTTTTTTAATGATGGAAAAAGAAAAAAGCAAGAAACGGTTGCTGCTCAGTTGCTATCAATGCAGCACACACTCTTAATATTTAATTAAAATGGATTTGCTGGTAAGTTTGATCAATATCCAGCACCCTGTCTAAATTGCTTTTTCAACCTCTTGTGTCACATACAAAATAAATATGTTTTAATAGTTACATACATATCAGCTTTTTCTCCACAGAATAAAGGGTCATTGTGCTGCCTTAAGATATCAGTAGTTGGTCTTTTCCTGCCTTTTTCTTCTTACTTGGTGTGACTGCTACACACATGGATGACAGCTAAGGATTGTGATTGCTTCTTCACTAAACAAACCCATCAGAAGTCTCTAGGCATGTTTGTTTACCCATTAGTGGATGAATTCAGCACCGACAACAACAGTTCACCTCTAGTTTCTTGTTTACTGGTGGTCATTCTGTGTGTATAGTCGCCCAAGTGGAAGTAGCAATGTTTATGTCGCAGGTAAATAAGGCAGCCGCTTCACTAATACAGCCATCTCTCTGTAAATACACAGCTGTGGCTGAACAGTGAGCAGTAGAGGAGAACGAAGAGGGGATTTGGCAACACCTAATCAATCACTGACAGATTACTGCTAAAGCCACTTCCATACACATTAAAGAGGGACAAATGTAGAATTGCAACTGAACAAGTTGTAGTTTTAAGCCAACAGTGGGACTTCCTGGTGATTTATCAAAGTCACTGCTGCTGAGCAGCATGCCTGTGTGATTGTAGTTCACAGCAGACAGAGCTGAGGCGCAGCATTGAAAGGACTGCTTATGCCCTCAGCTGTGGCACTGTCAGCCTTGTGGAATTTACTGTAAATCACATTGCTTTTATTGCAAGATTTAGTAGCTTATCCTCTGTGGGCTCTATTCACTCCAAGCTTGTCCCTATTAGGATTTCAGCCCGAGTCTATACAGGGACTTGGATACACATCTAGAAATAATGTGGGAAATCAAGCCTGTGATTTTCCATTATTTGCTCATCTTTCTCTCTATAGCTTGTGCTCTTTTGTAGTAAAATGGTTTTGTGGCTGTGACTAGACTGCCGTGTCGTAAGCCTCAGTCGGTGTATTATTTCTATTCTAAGATCTCTACTCCTGGAGAGAATCTCTGCCTCTGATCGCTCAGAGATACAGAGCAGCGATTTGACACATTATGTTATTTACGGCATTATTTCATGAATAAACTCAAAGTCGAATTTGGTTAACTTGGGTGATGATGGAAAATATGAAGACCGTTTAAGGAAAGGAAAGCATTACATTTCAGCGCCAGTGGAAGCACTCAATATATTTGTTATTTCTGTTAAATATTGATGCTAAATACAACAATTACTGTGAAGATGAGCCAATAATTTTACAAACCACTGATCGGGGGAATAAAATCTCCTTTTTTTACATCAAGATGAATGCTCCTGTGAGGAAAAGCTTGATGCAGCTGGTTTCTCCAAAGTCAGTGTTTCATGGCAGAAACAATAAACGCCCAGCAACATCGCTGAAGTGATCACACATGACACAAGAGTCTGTAGGCAGAAGGTTAAAAAACAGGCGGTCACGTGCCATGTAAACGTCATTCCTGGGGAAATTAACAATTCAGTGTGCGTGTGTGTGTGTGTGTGTGTGTGTGTGTGTGTGTGTGTGTGTGTGTGTGTGTGTGTGTGCGCGTGTGTTCTACATTCAAGTATATGGTTTGATTCTGTTACGTAATACATTTAAACATACCCTGATATTTGACTAAAAAATATTCTGATATGCAGCCAAATGAAGGGTCATATACATTTTTAATTACAGTATTTAATATTTTGACATTAAAAAAATATATATTTTATCTGAGAATTCTGATTAAAAAATGGTCTTACCCCAAATCATAGCAACTGGCTAAGTTTTTATTTCCTCTAGGTTTTATTTGTGTCAAGGAGGATTCAAGTGTGATGGACATGCACTGTGATCCCTGTAGCTGTATGTGTGGGTGTCTGCATGATGTGTGTATTGACGTGCTGTAGCAAGAGTTCAGGGAGGCAGCTGAGCAAAATAATTTAGAATGTCCTGCCTGCTGACACAAGGACAAAGGCACAGACTGAACATGCCCATATGAGCAAGGAGACAATGGACGTGGCTACACCTGGAAATGCACTGCTGTTGTTTTCACCACGACCTCCACAGCACAGAGAGGTTTTCACAGGCTGTTCCTAGCATGGACACTCACTTCTGGTTTAGTCAGCGGCGTATTAACAGGACATGATGAGCACAAGGATCCTTTATGTAATTAGCTGCAGGGCAAATAAAATGTTATCAGGATAATCTTCTCTTTTTTTTGTTTAAATCTTTGAGAGCTTCAACATAATCTGTAATTGCTTTTGTCTCCTAATAGTTTTTTTAAAGAAACACTGCTAACAGGGACAGTAGCAATGAATGATACTGGAGTGTAAGCTTAAACTGTCATTGTCCAGCAGCTCGATAGCCACTCCGTGTCCTGCCTTTTGGGTAGGATTTCTCCAAAGACCTCATGCAGTTGGAATTAACGTGGTGCAGTCAAGGGAGCAGTGAAGGCTGAATCAATGCATCACTCCTAGGGCCTTGGTTATGGATATGAGAGGGCATAATAGGACTTTTGGCGCTGATCCTCATATCATGTGTCTAACCAGGGTCTTTGTGCAATGCTTTCCCAAAGGAGAATATCTCAACCTCCCCTTCCCTTTCAAGGCCATGAGGGTCTAGGGATAACACAGGAAGGTTGGAAATAACCTGGAAAAGTGTACGTCAATCTTTAAATGAAATAGCCTATACAATATTTTTGTATAGTACTTTGGACAAACTCTCTTCAAAGTGGTGAGCTTACTTGTTTGTATTATTCGATTTCTTGCTAAGAGAAATTCAGAAGATAGATACCACTTTTGCATTTTATGTGTGTTTGAAGCTACAGCTATAGCTGTCAGCTTAACATAAAGAAACGTAAACTGTAAGCGTAGTTGTATCTAAAGTCAACAAAATCGCATGCCAGTACCTCTAGCAAATACATTTTGTTGGTACATCTCGTTTATATAATCAGAAAATACAAATATTTTGTAAGCTATAAAATTGTGATTTCCGAAGGACTAGTGGAGGACCGTTTCTTAACTAGGGCTGTTACTTTCTGAAGTCTCAATGTGAGGTTGCCAGGCAACCGGCATAGTCTTTTGTTTCTGTTTTTAAGCAAACCAAATAACTGTGGCTTTATAGATAGCAGGAAGATATAAGGTATCGTTCTTTAACTCTTGGCAAGAGAATAAATACAAGTATGTTCCAGTCTCAAACTGTTGTTGCACTTTCTTTTGTTACCATGGAGAAATATGCATCTCTTATGACCCCTATGGTAAATACAGTTCACTGCATCAACAGAGACAATACAGTAGCCTACAGGCTATAGAACTGGTTTAACAATAATGCAGTAAATACATTTTTGAAAGATCTCAAACAGAAGCAATTTCTGATAAGGCTGTCAAACACATTGAAATAAAGTATGTTTATAGATTATATAAATGTTTCATAAAGGTATTGGCCCTTATACAACCAAATATGCACCTCAGTTAGTGCCAGCAGTGCAAATATGCTATCAGCTACACAATATAGACAGAGGAGAGTCCCCATGTAGTGTGTGGCAGTAGTAGTGGTAGTAGACAGTGGGCTACAATTAAACTGTTAATACGTCAAATTGCCTAAATCAAAATGTTGCCATGATGCTAGTTGTGAAGTGCTGCTTATTAGGGCTGATTCCCTTTGAATGTGGCTCCTGCTCACAGATCATGCGCAGTGTGCAGCGTGCTGCCTTCAGTCAGCGAAGCAGCTGTCCAGGGTTTGGAATTCCAACATGGCAGAGGCTGTGGTCAGTCTTCCCCTCACTAACTTGGAATGGTTTCAAATCGCGAGCAGCCACGCTTAACCTCAGCGAGCCATTCATCTGCGCACTGCCCGGATCGATGGTACTATAAACCCTGACGCTGCTCTGGCACCTTATACAGGTAAGTCTCGTCCTGTCTATCAGTGATGTTGACAATTAAAAATAGAAACGCAGCAGCCCTGCACGCGCAGACGCTCGTTGCGAGACACTGTGTCGCGCATCACAGATCTGCAGCGCAGTCATTCTGCACGAGCCAAGTGACTTGTCATCGCTTTAAAAAAGACGAAATAAGCGCTATGAAGTTTACGGATCAGACCGAGTTTGCTATTATTGTTTTCCTCTCCGTAGTTAAAGTAGATTGTTAAACACACGTCTGGATCCAGGCTCTTAAATAACTTTACTGCAAGGAGAAGTTTTTGCATGTCAGCCTGAATAAAACTTGCCGCGATAACCGCAGGCGGGAGCTTAATAGATGGGTTGTCATTGCGCTCTTACTGGGACAACTGCTGGCAAGTAATCTATTTTAAAAGTAAAGGGAGGGGGGCATCACGCTGGTTTAGCCTCTTCCTCTAATAGGCGGCATGAAGAATGTGTGTTTTATGTCATGACCACAGTCTCTCTCATGCTTCCTATTCTCTCGTTCAACTCGCGCACGAAGTGACAGGCTCCTGCCGTGCCTGTGTGGCTCTCTGCGTCTCCATCCAGCGCTGTTTTGATTTGTTTTAATATTTTGCTCGCATATACTCTTGCTCGTCTTAATTAAATACCTAAATGAATACCTACCTGAGGAGAGAACAAGGCACCGTGCGTTTTTTAAACTTGTGAAATCCGATAGCTGAGGAGAAAGTGGCTGTAATGAGAAGCAACCTTTGGAATTCCTCCTCGTGAAAATTCCGTTTCTGCTGTTTTTCCCTCTCCTTTTGTTTTAGGCTTGAAGACATGATCACTAGCACCAGTATTTATGGTACGTTCATTTTGAAATTATCCACATTATTGTTGTTATATGTGTATTTGTTCAAAAGAGGCTGTTATTGCAGTATTCATTTTTTCTTTGTGCATGTTTGATGCATCTTCAAAAGTTTACTTAATTCAGTTTATAATAATACACGGGCATATTCCAGACATAAGGGCACTTTATATGATTAATTTCATACAAGTGGCATTATCGATTATAGGCTCAGAGTATCTTGTAAAGGTAACTAATTGTAATCCATTTTAATGTGGTTTGTGTTACTGACATTCCTCATCTACACTTTTTTTTTCATTGCTATGCTTTAATATGTTTGCATCCATAACTTTACATTAACATTTTTGCATAAAAGACAATGTATTCAACTTATCTGTTTCAAATGAACATTAAGTAATCTAATTTTTGCAAGACATTATTTCTGCTTTATGTCAAAATGTAGGCATTAAATAAATACTTGCACTTAAAATATTTGTAATTGCTGTAGCATGCCATACAATTCTAAATGTATTTTTTAATAGTAAGTATTACAGCTATTGAAATCACTTTTGTTCAAATTAACATTTTATAACAATACAATTGGCTTTACTGTATATGTATTATTTGTTACAATTTGCATCACAAATACACTACATATTACAATATCTATACTATTATAAATATGAAGGTTGATGGACAAAGAAGAGACACCTATAATGCAACAATGACTATATGTTGACAATATTATTTTATAGGTAATTTGTCCAACCCTTGTCTTACAGGAAAACTCACTTTGTTTAAAGTTCAATTTAAGAAGCTGCCATGTCGTTTTTTATTTATTTGTCACACAATAGGACAATTCACTTACAAAACTACATCAAAATTGCTCGCAAGTTAATTTAAAGGCAGAGTCAGAAATAGCTCTTATGTTCCAGTGGAAATGGTGTGTGACAAGCCAGTAAATGGATCTGAGCATGGACACAAAGTCAGATGAGTAACAAGTTCTGTGCTGTCTCTCTTTGGCAAACACTTTGTCCTAAGCGAACCTTTTCCACCTCCATAGAACAATTTACTTAATTGTGTTCACACATTTCATTTGCATGTTTTCCTGTGAGAGGAAATTAACATCATCACCAGTGAGCTGAAGTATGTTTTCATTCCTCTTCAAAATAACAGCATCCGTCACTCAGTGGCAAAAAAAACATGTACATTACTACCACGTTCATTATGTCTAAGTGTTTGGTTGTAATGTGTTTTTCTAAAGTGGGTATTAAATGTGTTGGTCAGGTTTTTTTTCATATTTAGACCGCCTCCTATGAACGTGTGGAGGGTATTTTTTTATAACAAATGAACTATGGTTTTATTGCTCAGATATAGATACTAAGCTTGGTGGCAAATAGTTTGGAGCAATTATTAATAATTAAACGCATATCCACAAATTGCATTTACTTACTTTCTCAATACCCTGTGCAGTCTTTTTAAATGTAATATTTTATATTTTATCTCCACATTAATGCATGTGTCTTACAATCAATTGTAAGAGTGGGTTTATCTCAGAAAAAGAAACTGTTCTGTATTTATTGAACCACTCCCTTGGATCCTTCATTCTAAATATCTTAATTATTAAGAACAACCTGAGGATCTTTATCAGAGTTCAAACCTTGGAAGGGTTCCATGTCTGAGCTCCTGCAGCGTGTTAGGTGATTCTCGCAGGTCCTTATTTAACCCCAGCCACCTCCGGTGTGCATGGCAAAAAGCTGACAGCTCTGTTTATTCTGATAGGATAGCACTTATGATAGCATTCTGAGCTGCAGCTTGAAGTGAATCTCTGAGCCGATTTGGACGACAGATGCTGACCCTCCTGTTTTTATCACCCTTTTGCCTGATTGTCACACATGTTTACACTTTTAAAAGTGACTGTCATGTCAAGAAGTTGTGTGGCATAAACTGCGCTAAATAATAACACACACATTTCCCAGGGACATAGACATAGAAATAGACTTATATTTAGTTGTCTCATAAAGACGATGGAATTGAGTGCAGCCTAGTAATGTACACAATTCAGAAATGTCAAACCTATGTAAAAAATACTGCTTTAAAAGTTCATTTGAATTATTCTTATACTTAATTCTTCACATTTATCAAATCAGGTTTCCAGAATTGTCAGTGTTTTTCTTGTGATTTTCTGACCGTTTTAACATGCAGTATATTTGAAATCACAGTTGCGCCTAACAATGCAAACAAAAACCAATCTTCAGCCTCTTATAACTATCTGTACATTAATGTTGTCATGTGTCTGTGTGAAGCTTTTTCACCGATCTAAATGTCCTGTCCGTAATTTCAAGATAGTAGCACTATTAGTGATGGCTCAAATTGACAGCATTATTTGAACCATTAAAAGAGGGAAGCGGTATAAGTCGTTATTAGAGACACTTAATGTATGGTATATGTGTTCAGTAATATTAAAGCCAGGTCCTGAATACCTTGGGCTGCCTCTATGTAAACACCCTGGGATGTCTGTAAATGGAGGGAATATTAATCTTTTCAGATGGATCTATTTGTCATTTACTACAAGAAATCCCACTCAGCCTCTTGACTATATTTTATGAGATCAGTGCAGGATTGTAATGTTTAAGCAAATATGTTAAGTGGTGTCTTTCCCGTTTTTCATATAAAAAGCCAGGGAGTCCCCAATGGATAAAGACGCTCGCAGTAGGGACTATTCAAATATTCCTCCCTCCCTTCCTCTCCTTTCTTTCTCTCTCGTCTCCCTCTCTTGTATCCACATCTCTGTCGTTTCCTCCGTGGCAGCGTGCATGTTATCTTTGTGTGTTTCTCTCTACGCTGACAATTCTCGCAGTGATCTAAGTTGGACTGCATTAGAAAGTGGAGGCAGCTGTCTGTTGCCAGACTGAGGGACGTGTTTGCTCTACTGCAAAGATGAAGGACCACAAATCCTTGACATCTTCCCTTTCTCCCCTCCTCCTCCTCCTCCTCCTCGTCCTCCTCCTCCTACCATCTCATTTAGACACAGCGACTGTCTGCTCAGACTTGTTTTTTCTCCCTCTGAGTGACAGCATATGGCATAGACATTTTCTAAAATGCATGCACCTACATTGGCTGCTTGTACTTACCCTTCTTATGTGTCCTATAGCTACAGGCCTGGTGTGTGGTTTGTTCCTCTTATTCAAACTAAAATGTTTACAGTTTAATTTAGTTAACATATTCTACTAGATTAAAAAACACTGGCTGCATTTATGGAACATAGTGTGGATATTTACTTTTTGCTGCCCGCAATTCAAATCCATCCATCCATTTCTCTGGGTGTGTTGTAGCATGTACGTATTATTTAGATGTTCATATGTGCATATTTGTATGTGATTGTGTGTATGCATGCACTGTATGTCTGTCTGTTTCTCTTTGTCCATGCTTTTTTTTTTTAAATAACCAGTATAAGGGGGACAAAGTGTAATAACCAGTATAAGGAGGGACAAAGTCCCTCGCTCTTATTTATTTTTCAAATAAACTAATTGTTATAGAATAATTCATGGTTTTATGATCTAAAGTAACCATATGCACAATGTGCCTATAGAGCTTATATATAACTGAATGAATGATTATAACAGAAACATGTTCATAAGTCATGTAGTAACTCTCGTTTAGTCAGGCCTTTTATGCCAGACGTTATTAACATGGAGTATGGCATGTGTTGCTTTATATTCCTTCTCATTTGCAACACATCGAAACAGAGGCTTTGTTTCATCTCCTTCACATGAGGTGTCTGTGCACTCGTAAGGAGACAAGGCAGCTCTGCGTCTGTAGGGGATTGGCTAGAATAGACAATCCCCAGGTGTACTAAACTAGGTTTAGCACTAAGGCTTTTAATCTGGACTTGTAGGAGATTCATGTGCATTCATAGATTTGCCTCTGTAATTATCATACCCCCAGTGGCAGCCAGAGAGACGTTTGCCTAAATCACTGATGTCCTCATTACACTGTTTACATTTTAATTAGACATGGTAAATTCTTTATTTTCTATTAGTGGACAAAAGGATTGGAGGTTCTCCTTTCTTAAATTCAGCAAAGATAGTTCAAGCCTAGAGTGTCGCCTGCCTGTAAGCCTTAAAGCATTGTGTGCATCTCCCAAAACAAATTATTTTCCACAGTGCCTTTCTTTTGAATGCAGTCTTCTTAACATCCCCTTAAAATAATTTATAATGTTTATTTACTGAGAGTGTCATTTGTGGTTTTGTGAACACAGTCTAAATGCATTGGCAATAGAAAGCTCAAGGACGATGGTCTTACCATTTAATTTATCCATAGACATCTAACCATTATGACTGAATCTGCTTTCATAATTGCTAATTATGTCTTTAGATAAATGATGTATTGTTACTCTCAGGCAGTGAATATCCAACCCCCAAGGATTTTGATTAATAACAGAATCTACAATTCCATGACTTCTTTAAATCGCAGGCACTTTGAGCTGCCATTGTGTGCCTGAGTACCATTGTTTATCATTGAATAACCTTGGTGAAGAGGTGTTTTTGCCTGTCCTTCTTCCAAGGTGTTTTTTCTTTTATTGCATGCTGTTGGGGAGTTTCATATTGTGAGAGAGCAGCAAGCCTTTCACAAGAGGATAAGAGAAAACTCAATATGTTGCTGTATTGAAATTCCTCTTGTGTTCTCACAAAACAGTGTCTGACTAATCTGGCAATCGAGGCCGCTATTCTAGCTGGACTGAAAACCATTGCAACAAGAGAACCTATAAGTACTTTACACCACATCACATTTGTCAGATTCATGAACTGAGGGTTTGAAATGTAGTTTTCTTTTGACCTCAAACTCTCAAATGTGTCTTGATGCTGAACTGTCTTAATCAACATTACCCCTTAATTATGATAACACCAAGTCGAGCTGATCTGATTTAACTCAAAACATTTGGCTCACTCTAAATAAAATAAGAGATCAATTATGTAACTAACACTGAAATTAGAATTTAAATATTTTGGTTATTTATTTGATTTCTTCATTACAATAGCATTATAATTCATGTATTGAAAAAATAGATGCTTTACTTAACTTTGATATTTATATTCAAGATCATGCAAGGATTTGCTTTGAATATAAACTGTTATCTTTTGGTTTGTCCCATTCATTACATCCCATGCTAATTGTCTCAAATTGATATTTGAGGCAATTAGCTAAAGCGATGATCAGACGAGATGGAGGCTATCTGTATTTTTTTGCAAAGTTCTCAGCAATTCATTCTACCTCTGTGGAGACGGGGGGGGGCGGGGGGGGCTGACAGGTTGGCATTTTGCCAAGTGCTGGCAGAGGGGGCCTTGAGTGCCGGGGACGGCAGAGGATGGGTTGAGGTCTGCCTGATGGCGTGGAGAGGAGGGGGATGAGCCGAGTGAAGGGAAGAGGGGAGAGAAGGTTGAGTCTACTCTGCCATAAAGGTTTAAGGTGTCAGGCTGCGGCAATGCAGCGGGGGTCTGCAGTGTCACTGAGAGGTGACCACAGCAGCGTCTGAGCGACTGGATATCTGAGCCAGATGTTGTGTTTATAGTGCTTAAGTTATTACCTATGGTGCTGTGTTAGTTGACTGCATGAATCATTTCTTTTTCTTCAAGGTAGCTTTTATGAGATGGAGATAAACCTTTGATTTATAAGGTTCTTAATCTGGATGTAGACATCATTAAGTATGACACATTTAAGATTGTTTTTGTCTTTTGATTTCTTGTATTGTATGTAATGCATAATTGAAATTAATAAATATTTATTTTCATATAACAACTTTTGTTTCACCAGCACGTTGTAAGTGAATAGTCACTAGAAGTCTTGGCATGTGGCCTATTTGACAGTCCCTCCTAGGGTCCACGTGGAATTAGATTAATTTAAATCAGAAAGATAATAGTGAAAAAAAAGGAACACTGAAGACTTGAGCATAATCACAGAGCTTTATGAGGGCTGACACTTCTTTTGTGTTCATTATCAGGAAATCACCTCAGGGAGTCGTGTTGACTTTGCATTGTCTAAAATAGCTGTTACAGTGGATCGCCCCGCGCTCGCTCACTTCCACTTGAAGTATCTGGGGAAGCAAGGTGGAAATACCCAAGGTTTGCAGAGAAAAGCTAAACATAGTGTAAACTCCCACTTTAGCAAAGTAAATCAAGCCATGTTTCCAGTTATGCTTTCTAGGATATTGTTGGAAAGGCTGGGTTTCTGTTAAAAATATTCCAGAGTGCAATGTATTACTGCAGAAATAAGGGGCGGGAAGAATGACCTTAAGTTCTTAGCTGTTTGCTGCCAGCTCAAGTTGACCACAGATTGTTTCTTTCCTATACGGTAAAAAAACTAAAGTATATTTTAATGTTGTATTTTCACCCATATTTAAAAAATCCATAAACACTATTTCATTGTTGGCATTAATTGGTGTGCACGTGGTTTATATCAGCATTTCTATACTGGAAAGAACAATAGTAGGTTCATTCACTTGGAGCGTGATGTTGCTGCAGTCCAACCCTGACTGCATCGCCTCTCCCACATCTTTAAATGGATCCCATGAGTCCCCAGCTCTGTTGTTTCCATTATTCATTTCAAAACTTCCATGTAGCAAGGAAAGGCTAGAGGGGTGAAAAATAATTTTGTGTCTGAAAAAATTGATGTAGAGCAAAGTCACTGCTTTATGCAAAGTGTGCCATGCCTGGGGAGCATGTGAGCTGCCGTACTGTAGGAGGAGTGAAAGCTTGGGCGAGGGAGGGGCTGTATGTGTGTGTGTGTGTGTGTGTGTGTGTGTGTGTGTGTGTGTGTGTGTGTGAGAGAGAGAGAGAGAGAGAGAGAGAGGGTGTGTGTGTGTGTGTGTGTCTGTGTGCGTGCCAAAGATGTGTGTGGGATTTGCCCGTTGCGTGTGTTGTGTGTGGTGTGTTGTTGTGTGTCGTGTGTGTGTGGTGTGTGTGTGTGTGTGTGTGTGTGTGTGTTGTGTGTGTGTGGTGTGTGTGTGTGATGTGTGTGTGTGGTGTGTGTGTGTGTGTGTGTGTGTGTGCGCCTGCCTGTGTGTGTCTGCGAGTTCCTGTCAGTCTGTCAGCTAGGCCTAATGTGGCTCCCTAGAGGTACCTGGGGGAGACCCATCTAGCACCCAGTCAGCCTCTGCTGGCGGCCAAGTGGTGACAACGGGTTCCCACAGAGAGAGGAAGTGTCATCGTATGTGTAAACTAGTGACAGATGACTGGAGACATGTGGCCTGTAGACACTGGGTCTGAAAGTAAAGTACTTTTGCCTCTTCAACTTCCTTTCTCTCTTCCCACTTGAGACTTCAGAGAGTGAGCATGAGGCTCCACAACAGCAAGGAATACATTGACAACAAGTCAAAGATGTGAATAAAGAGGATGCAAATCATTTGGCATGAAAAGACACATGCTATGTGCAAAGCTTTCGTTTGCCTTTGAAAGGCTGCTGTAGGTTTTTAGTGTGCAGAGCTTCAGGCAGCTCTTCTGGGTCACAGGTCATGTGGGTCAGTGTTACACTCCCTGCAGCCTCACTTCAACCCTCAGTCTGGAAATAGAACATGCAGCGTCACCCAGCCAGGAGGGAGGTAGATTCCAGACCTCAGTGGCCAGGGGCTGCACATGTGGAATCTGCTCGTGTATTTGACCCCAAATGTTTGAAACTAAGAACGCTCCCAATAGGACGTTGTTATTTCATGCATACTCAAATGAGCAAGGCTGTACGAATTGCCTTGTACAAAGTGGACCAGTAGACTCTTCACTGTCGACTGTTCACAGTTCATCAAGGGAACTCGCGCTAGCCAGAGGCAGATTTATTTTTTAACATAACCTGAAAGAGAGGCAACACATAACAAATAAACTGTGGAGTAGTTGTTTTTAATTACACATTTCAGCCAGCAGGCCGTTTGCCTACTTGCCTAAGCATTTATAGTGATAGATGGAAAACTGGCACAGAGAGCATTCAAGCAGTGTTAGGAATCACGCAAGCTCTTTTGAAGACTGCATCCAAGCCTTGCAATAGAAGTCCATCATGGATCACTTCTGCTATTAGACATATATCTAATTTAAGACAATATATATATAATAATAATATTATTATAATGTAATACATTTATTTTAAGCAAACAAGTCTACATTTATTTTGCAGGGTATATAGTATTTGGGTTTTGGATATTGTGAAATCTGAAAAGGATGTAAATAGTATTTTAGTGGCTGGTTTTGGTTTGAATTGACACTTTAATGGAAATAAATCAAATTAAGTTGCTGATACATGAGTTAATATTATAATACTAATTAACAAATTCACTATATTATATCTTTGTAAAAAATGTTTAGCAATGAATTATAGACAACACAAATCTATGTTTAAGCCAAGCCTGACGTTGCCTAAAATAATTATCTCAGCCACTTCCACACAGTGAGGCGGGCAGCTCATTCATTGAACACTGATATCTGTGTCGCCCTGAATAAAGTGGAATCAGTTCATCCTTACTAAATATTTTATCCGTTTTTGATAATGACGGTGGAAGTATGATTGCAGTGTTGACTATATGCTAACATATGAGCATTTGTGAGTTGTGATATTGAACACCTCGCCCTAATAGTGATCATTGGAGAGAAAGCTGCATGTCCAAGCGACACCTCCGGGTGCTGCTTCCTATCCAGGGAGGTAAAATCTATCAGCGCTGATGAGTTCGTGCTCCATCAAATATATCTGAGCCAAACTGTTTATTGTGAGCTCCAATAGTGCTATTGTGCTATTCTCTAGTCCAGTCCATGTGATGCAAAGAGCCAATTCACATTTGAGCAGTGGGTGACCCTGGGTTGTGTATATTGATGAGTGGGATTTGTTCCTTAATAGAATTGTGTCTAATTAATTAGTGTTTAATTGGTTGAGCCGGTTACATGCAAATGCTGCACAATGTAGAACAATCATTGCCTTAAACTGCATATTGAGGTCTGCTTAATGAATTGTGGGAAATGGATTTGTTGTGCCCCTTTATTATAATTTCAGTTTTGCGTTGAAGATTTATTTCTTCGCATTTTACCTGAGGAAGGGATTTCAAACACCTGTCAGAAAGGTGTTAGTGAAGATATTAAAAATTCCCACCTCTCAATTTTTATTAATTATCTAATTTGTTCTCAACGATTGCTTTGTGCCACAGGACCTGTTTTTTTCTTTTCTTTATTTCATAGTCTATTTAGGAATACTCTAGATTAATTTGCATTTGCATGGCCCTTCTTGCTTTCTTTCCACATCTCTATCAAAGCCCTGAAGTCTTTGAAGGCTGCCACTCTCAGCAGCCTCACAGTGCTTTACACTTGTTTTCAATGAAAGCTGTCATTCAGAACCTCTGCCATGACACCTTGCAAACATGTTTTATTTTGTGTCTTTGTGGTTGGGGGAAGAAAAATATAGACTGCATTGCAGGTTTTTTAAAAGCATCTTTCAATGAAATCCTTGGCCTCCATAGCTTGCCATTGTCTAAATGTTTTTATTATTATTGTCAATTTGCTGTATGCAATTTACATTGCCGTTTCACATATTTGTTATAACGTATACACCGGCTAAAGTCATGTAAATTGGATATACAAATGTCATAATGAAGTGTGAACATGAGCCACGCCAACCAATTGTATAACACATGGAAGTCTGGCTACGTTAAATTCATATTTTAGGCTGCACATGGGTGTTTGTCTTGGCTTTACTTTTGAAATAAAATCCCCAACCCAACATTTATTTTACTGTTTTATATGGAAACATATTCAACCAGAGGAGAGATATATGATCTCAAAGTATATAGAGTCTATGCTGCAACTTGTAGCAATTACTCACAATTACCACAATGAGAGAAACGTACCACATTAATAGGAAACACTTCAGGTCCACTCAGTATGTCTGGTTATCAGTCAACAGTTGATTTTCTCTCTGCATATAATACTAACTAAATGCTGAATGCCGGCTTGATTGTACCCCGTATTTTGAATTAATAGATGCCTCAATCGGCATAATTCATGCTTTGATTCAGGTGCATTTATTATTTCTGTTGCAAAGATTTTGGTTTTAAAGTAATTCTCTTCAACAGATTTTGTTCATAATCAAAATATGAATTCTAATATTTAGCTCAGACACTGTAAACGTAAGCGTCACCATTTTAAAACTTTTTTTATCTGCAATACATTTTGTCAACTTACTTTTAAAAGTGAATGCTGCTATTCGGCTCCATGGTGCTGCACTGACCATGCCTGCCACCTCAGCTCTGAGAAGCCATTGTTTGCCAGTGGGCGAACCAATCTCCTAGACCGCTCTCTCCTTGTAAAAGTTCCCCTTTATGGCTTCACTACTGCACTTCAGTAACTTTATTACAGTATAGCTGAGAGATTTCTATTTCATATTGACCTAAGATTGCTTCAGTTGTCTCATTTCACCTTTTGTCTGGCCTGTGTTGGAGAAGTGACCTTCTTTGAGACTTGCAGTCGATACCACAGAATGCTTCTGGATGCTTGGACGAAAAGCTGGCAGTGGTTACAGGCAAACATCCTTTTTCTGTTCACTTGGGCATTTTCAATTATAGTTCCATTTGAACTTTTAATCATTTTAATGTGTGGGAAACAATAAGTAGAACGACAGATGGCCCCGGCTTACCTCAACTAGTGCATTTGCATTCATTTCTGTATAGCTGCGTGGAATCATTTTATCCTCATTAGAACAAATTAGACGTTTTCTGTTATTTATTTCTTAGGTACATCTTTACTGTCTTGTGGTGTTGTTTGTGATGTTTCTGTCTGTTTTTTTTATATTGTTGTTTCCCATCTGATTCTCTATTTAGTATTTTGGTTTGTATATAATTCTGAAACATTGGTAAACAGGATCCCTTATCCAATCCAATCCAACTTTATTTATATAGCACATTTAAAAACAACAGACTTGACCAAAGTGCTGTACATCAATAAATATATAAAAAAGCAGCATAAATACATTTAGACAAAACCGATCGGACAAAAATAAACTAATGTAAAAGCACAAGACTACGTCCACACAGCAGCTTTAAAAAAATCTTCCAACGCTTCTCTGCCCATTGACTTTGAATGGTAGTGACGTCACTTTGCCTCGCTTTTCGCCGAACTGCATTGTGGGGAAGCAA
>NW_011340415.1:0-4312 GCF_000735185.1 Notothenia coriiceps | reverse complement strand
CTTGGACTCGCTGGACCCGTCCAATTCCAGTTTTGGAAAGTCTGCCGTGGTTCCATTCCATTTCATAGAGCTGTGACGCTCAGCGTAACCTTTTCGCACTGCACTCCAACATCCAATCACAGGGCTTGATGACTAATCACGGGGTTTGTAAAGCAAGGCGGATGTTGTAGTCCCAAATGATACCTGGAGATTCTGGGTAGTGTAGTGTCTTCGGAAACTGTAGTTTTTAAACTCCGAAAAAACTATTTGTTTCTCTGAATCGAAGGTTAAAAACACGAAAGCATTGTCCACAATTTAAACCAATCAATATTGTGTAATTAAGGATTATTAAGGATAAACTTGTGTTTTTTAGTGGATGAATACGGCAGATATCACTGTAAATCATTTGACAGTGAGGGGAATATATCCAGTTTTATTATGAAAACTTCGAGACCGGAAAAACTGTTTTCACCCACGCTGACTTTACATGGAAGCTGCATACACGTTCTCCTGACGAGACCTCAAATCATCTTCGTAATATCTATCAAACTATAGATCCTACACATCGACTGGACGTGGATTCTAAGAGTACAATATACACTTCCCGCCAGAAATCGAATCAAAGAGCATTTTAATGGCCAAACTATTACACAATTTAGGATTTTCCAGAGAGGGTTATTTGTGAATAAACGTCCCTCCGGAGCGTTTGCAATGAACGGGCCGGCAGCATGTTGTTTCTTACACGACCACTAGAGCACCTCTAGTGGTCGTGGAAGAAACAACATACACTTTAAAACGTGTCTCTGGGTCGTAATAAGGGCATGAACAATCGGCCTATATGGTCGTTTTTTGTAGGAGGACAGGCTGAACTTAACACACGTTTCTTGCAGGAAAATGGCGTTTAAAATTACCTTAAGAACACGTTAAAATAGTGGTGAAATATGGCACTCAGAGGATTTTCAGTAAGTCTGGACCTGATTCTCCGATGAGCATGCTCATGTTGAAATCTGTTTCTTTGTATTTATACATTTGGACTTGACAGCATGTACAGTATATACTATCACTGGGATATAATGTCTTCATTTATTTATTTTGTGTCAATTATTATAGATTAAGCCATCCAGCAGTATATAAATAATTTTAAACGGGCTCAATGTTTAAAGGCAAAGTACAAGAATGCATCAATAATTCAATAACAAATACATGATATTATTCTGAAATTGGCTATTCTTTATGATGAACATTTTATATTTGCTATATACTTTTGTACTTTTACTTAAGAGTAAGAATTTGAAGGTGGGATTTGACTTTATTTTGCTAAGTTTCCTCGAGTCAAAGATGGGAGTACCTATTCCACCGTTGCTGATTATCTGTTTGTTTCTGTATGCACGCAGCGCTGTAAACACTCCCTGCAGCCGTACCGTCTCAGAAACATCAAACCTGGCTAATGAAGAGTTCAGTCTGAAGGAGCAGAGACCTGCCAACTATTATGTACCATCCGCGTGTATCACTGAATCTCATGCTGCATTTGCATGGCATGGTACAGCTGTGGGTAGTAGGTTGTAGATTTGTATTTTATGTTTTTTTTAAATATTTTTTTGGACAAACCAGTGCCCCTAAATGGTTTCTGCATCCTGGAGGAAACAGTTATTTGATAGGCAGTATCCAATAGTGTAAAACATATGATGTGTAATATTGGTGTTACATGGGTGGAATGTGGGTTTAATAACAGTGTTACATGGGTGTACAATATAGGAGTAATAATAGTGTAACTTGGGTGAAATAGGGGTGTATTAATGTGTAATGTGGGAGCAATAACAGTGGAATATGGGTGCAATTACGATGTAAGAAGGGTGTTACTTGGGTGTGATATGGATGTAATAACAGTGTAAAATAGGTGTAATTACAGTATGGTGTAATAGGGGTGTATAAATGTGTGATCTGGGTGTAATAAGAGTGTAATTTGGGTGTAATGTAGGAAGTACTATCAATAATTTTCCAAAATATGTATATGTGATTGCCCATTAAAGGATTTAAGAATAGAATGTTTGGGAATCTAATAAAAAAGATAAAAATGGGTGTCAGATTGGGAAAATATACCATCACATCCTCCCACAGAATCCCTCAGTTGAGCAGCCTTGGCTCTCCAACTGGAAACAAAGCTCAAAACACACACTAAAGCTGTGGTTACATTTATCGTTGGACCTACGGTAACTGAAAAATCAGTGCATTACTACTGTATACAGACAACAATGGGTGCCTTTGCATATTTTGATGTCGGGGGATTTGACAAAATGTCGGTATTATACTACTTGAGAATAATAATAGGCGAGAGTCAAAGCTCGGTTTAGGGTCTGCATAGCAACAAGAAAAAAACACACCAAGACCGACAGATGGTATGTACACTGTCTCAGTCACAGAGAGCCACAAAAGGATTTGAAATGATACTGGGTGAATCTGGCCAACAGCCTGCTGTCTTAAAAAGTGAAGAACTGCACATGAACTTCAGTTTGCAGCCTTTAAAACACACACATCTCTCTTTCTTTGTGATTTGCAATGCTGTGGAGAGAATCCAAACTGGCATAATTGAACATTTTCATTTGTACTGCTGAGACATTTCAGTGTGTGTCCAAGGATGGTGCCAACATGTTGGATTTGGAGGACTGGAAAGAAAGATAATGTAATCAACAGTCTAGATTGTGTTTTTATAAAGATCATGGAAGTTGTTTAACTTGACAATGAACCTGACTCTTGTGCTGGCTATATCTCTTTCAGATATGTCCCTCATTTGTAGCTTTTAGATATTTATAGAGCCTTTTCAGTACACTTGAGCTCCGAGCACCCTGAGGTACTATTCTGCCATAACATCTGTCTCTACTGTGGATCTCAGGTGTTTAAAGGAGCCCTATCATGCTCATGTTCAAATGCATGTCTGTATTTAGTGTCTCTACTGTGACATGTCTCCATGCTTTACTGTTCAAAAAGCTCTTTATTTTTCTCATACACATCTTTTCACCCTCTGTCTGAAACCAGAGCCAAGTCTGCTCTGATTGGTTATCAAGCCGGCTCTCTTGTGATTGGTCAACTAGAAATGTCACGTCCTCTTAGCCTATCATGTATAATGTGTTGTACAGATCTAACATAGTGATGCAATTATAGTACAGAAGTAAACAAAGGAGTCCAATGGAGGCGTTTCAGGCAGTGGGGGGGGGTTGAGGTGGAGTGTGTGGGAGAGAAACTGCCACTGGGACACAGGGATTTTACATGTGTGACCGGAGGTCTTCTCCCTCTGTGCCGCTGCTTGGCACCGGGCCAGCGCACCAATTGTGCGCACCGGCTATTTAAGCTGAGGTGCCAAACTGGGTCCCTCCCATTTCCGCTTCTCCTGTGGTGGCTGCAGCTTGGCGTAATAACGCAAATTGTTTGGCGGGGCAGCATTCAAGTCCTACTCTCTACCGGACAGGTAAAGCACGGTGCAGTCTGTCATTTATTCATGGTCACAAGCTACACACTGCTGACACTTTCCCATTTTAGCGCAGCTGACGTCCAGGGCGTTAGGGGAGGCATTGCTCTGCCAGAGGTTCCGTGATAGCGGCGTTGCACACTGTTGGTGAGTGCCGTTGTCTGCTCTTTTTAAATCTGCTGCGTAGTTCCCCTGCCTTATTAATTCTTTATGTCACAGCAGGATTTGGCCGTGGGATTTGCGGGTCTCATTCCCTCCCTTGTCGGCTCTGTGGCTGCACAGGGTGGTACGTATGAGCCCCTCCCCCATATAAATTAAACCGTCACTTTCATACATATTTTATAGTAATTCTAATCCCCTTTCCAGGGGTGTTCTAAGCATTCTCTCTCCCCACCTTTGGCCATCATTCCCATCCCGTGCTGCTGTTTTGGCTCTGTGTGTTTTGGGCTCTCTGTGAGCTTCGCCCATCGCTGTGGACAGGCTCAGACTGCTCGCTCTGGCCTGTTGCAGGAGCCGTTCTTGGCGTCAGGGAATGGTCGTAATACACGCCATACAGACATTTATATTAATTTGTTATTCATTGCAGTCCTTTACATTTGATTTAATTTGTTATTCTTTGCAGTCCTTTACATTTTATTAATTGTTATTCATTGCAGTCCTTTACATTTGATTTAATTGTTTATTCTTTGCAGTCCTTTACATTTGATTTAATTTGTTTATTCATTGCAGTCCTTTACTTTTGCTTTAATTTGTTTATTCATTTGTTGTTTACATTTATTCAGATTTGGTGTATTTTGTTGTTTTCTTTTGTTTATTCTTTGGTCAGAATCATAACCTTTTTATCCTGTGCCGGACAGGTGCTGTGGGCCT
>NW_011340414.1:0-216 GCF_000735185.1 Notothenia coriiceps | reverse complement strand
CACACACACACACACACACACACAGACACAGACACAGACACAGACACACAACCCACACACACACACACACACACACACACACACACACACACACACACACACACACACACACACACACACACACACACACACACACACACCAGTCTGGCCTCTGAGAGCTAGCCCCACCCTCTCTCTCTCTCTCTCTCTCTCTCTCTCTCTCTCTCTCTCTCTCTC
>NW_011340413.1:0-2609 GCF_000735185.1 Notothenia coriiceps | reverse complement strand
TTGTCTTCAGAGTTCTGCAGAAGCTCAGTTTAGCTACAAGATACATGCGTTTCAGTGAGTGATACGTTTCGCACCTGTCACTCAGCATGCATCAGTTAGCCGTTAGCTTGTTAGCAGACAGTGCAGCAGGGTTTGTTTTTTTTCTGGATCTTTCTGATACCTGGCCCCCCGCGTCTCTCTTTCCGTCTGTCTCCGACTCCCTCTGCATGGCCCACGCTTCCAGTGGCTGAACTTCCTGTTGAACTGCTGCGCTGCTTCTCCTCCACGCAGGTGTCCTCACTGTTGTCTTCCTCCTCGATGATGACCAGCTCTGCCCTCAGGGAGCTCTCAAACTCGTGTCCCCACCCGCTGTCGTCCTGCGCCATCTTGAAGCCCATGAAGACAGCTGTGATTGGCTCAGTGGTGTCAATGGCGTTGAGGATGGTGTAGTGGGTGTTGTCTCCGTAGAGGGGGGAGGGCATTCGGGCAGAGGGGGGGGGGCCAGTGTACATGGCAGTGGAGGGTCTGTGATAGGAGGCGGGGCTGCAGCTATACAGTTCTTCTTCGTCTACACTGATGTAGTCACTAAGAGGAATATGATTGGCTGGAGTGTAGGAGAGCTGTGGTTGGTAGGCAGACACTGCTTCCTGCTCATGTGACCTCGGAGGAGGGCAGTCTCTGGCTCTGCCTCCATTCACCACTCTATTGCTTCTAACAATGCTGGTTTTGTGGTGGCTAGCAGGCCGATCTTCCTGAACACGGTGACTGTTTCTCACGTTGTGCGAATTGTGGTGACAGTCCTTCTGGTTACCATCGTGATCTCCCATCCCCTTGTGGCTTCTATGGCGATGACCTTCCCTCATGTTGCTTTTGTTGTTTCTGTCTTCATGCCATCTGTAATGGCTCTCATAACTGCTGCTATGATCTGCCACTGCTTTTTCCGAACACTTCCCCTTGCAGTCTTTCTCAGTCATGTTGTCCCTGACGGGATGGATCCCATAATATCCTCGCTGGTCTCTCAGGTCAAACCTCTCTTCTTCCCCTATCCGCTGTTGGTGGTTGGAGAAGCTTCTGCTGTGGTTTAGGTGGACATTTTGCTGCTTTACTTGTCGATGCATTGTGGCGCTTCTAAGCAAATGTTCCACCTCGTTGGCTATCAGCTCCGACACACATCCTTGATCACGGGACCCCTTAAGATAGAAAGGAATAGAGGTAATTATTAGGAGAACACAATGAGTGATCAATAAAAAAAGTGGAAAAAGCAGGTAGTAGGTAGTTCATTGGCCAAGTCATGCCTCTAAGTTATTCACAATGCTGTAGTAAGACTGGTCATTGGAACAATACAAAAAGTCCCATAAATCCCATTGTGGCTACCTTGCATTTACTTATAGTTGATTTAAGAATGAATCTTAGGGTTTATGTACTTTCTAAGCATTCCATTGTCTTGCTCCAGCACACTTTTGTTTATTTGTACGTACATTAAACCTCAAGTCAAAACTCTGCTATTTGTCCCCTAAACTAGGCTTTCATGAAAGGAGTTTGTATTTGCCTTTAGTGACCTCCTTTAAATATCTACTAAAAACTATTCTTCATAAACTCTCAAGTCAATGTATTCATAATTACTGTATAGCCTGTAACTTTTTCACTTCCACTCATACTGCACCAATCTGTTTTGCTTTCAAGCTTTTTAAAAGATGCTTTTCAAAAGCGTTACATGAATGCGGGTTATTATTTAATAGTACCTCTTTTGAATTCAAGGCAAAAACACACTTCCTGCCGTCGTCGTAAACCTTGAGCCCGGCCTGCTTGCTTAGCTCCTCAGCAGGAATGGCAGCAGTAGAGAGCACCGTGCTCTTCCCGGTCTTCAGGTCTTTGGTCACACTGATCTCCATGGCAAACAGAGCTGGGACTCAGAAGAAGGACAGGCACAGTTAGTAATATCACTTTATGTTGGCCAAACCTCATCTGAATAAATGATGACACTGCAAACATTTTAATTGCTAAGGTTGAAAGCTTGATACAGTTGCTAACTGTTTCTAACGGTTGCTTATGGTTGCTAACTGTTTCTAACGGTTGCTTACGGTTGCTAACTGTTGCTCACTGTTTCTAACGGTTGCTTACGGTTGCTAACTGTTTCTAACCGTTGCTCACTGTTTCTAACGGTTGCTTATTGTGGCTATCTGTTGCAACTAGGGCCGGGACTTTAACCCTTTAATTAAGATTAATTAATTACACAAAAATTAACGCATTTTAATCGCACTTATTTTTGCACCGCGGATTGTTTCTCACTGGATGAGTTTCAGGGGTACCGATTATACTGGAGCACCAACTAACGTTCATGTCTTCAAACAACAACAAACCACAGTGAACAATAGTCAAACATGAACGAACAAGCTGATGAGACCGCTTTGGTTGGCCCCGTGGATGGGACATTTTGTTTTAAAAAACGGACGGATGGAAGCGTCAATAAGAGCACGGTTGTTTGCAAATTATGCAAAAAGGAATTTGCATATCACCGCAGCACATCAAGCCTCAAGTATCACCTCAATGCAAAACCTATAGCAGCTAGCGTGGAAGCTAGCGTGGACGTTAGCCCGACTCGGAGTACAAGGACCCACACCCAATTCGCG
>NW_011340412.1:4460-26015 GCF_000735185.1 Notothenia coriiceps | reverse complement strand
GCTAACCCGGGACACTGGCAGTGATTTGTGTATGAGCTATCATCCCTGTTTTTAGATGAGAATAAAACAAAAACTGTCCAGTATCATAGATCCATCGCACTCCAGGGTGATAGCAGGACACCCCATGTAGTCACTCAGAAAAAATCAGGACATTCTGATGTACAATTTCAAAATAAAAGACCTTTGAAGTCTCATATATGAGCTATCATCCCTGTTGTTAGATGAGAATAAAACAAAAACTGTCCAGTATCATAGATCCATCTCACTCCAGGGTGATAGCAGGACACCCCATGTCGTCACTCAAAAAAAATTATTTTTTCTGAGTGACTCAGAATGTCCTGATTTTTTCTGAGTGACGACATGGGGTGTCCTGCTATCACCCTGGAGTGAGATGGATCTATGATACTGGACAGTCTTTGTTTTATTCTCATCCAAAAACAGGGATGATAGTTCATATATGAGACTTCAAAGGTCTTTTATTTTGAAACTCTACATCAGAATGTCCTGATTTTTTCTGAGTGACTAGATGGGGTGTCCTGCTATCACCCTGGAGTGAGATGGATCTATGATACTGGACAGTTTTTGTTTTATTTTCATCTAAAAACAGGGATGATAGCTCATACAATAGAGATTTCAAAGGTCTTTTATTTTGAAACTCTACATCAGAATGTCCTGATTTTTTCTGAGTGACTAGACAGGATGTCCTGCTATCACCCTGAAGTGAAATGAGTCTTTGATACTGGACAGTTTTTGTTTTATTCTCATCTAAACACAGAGGGATGATTTTTTTTTACTCTACCGTAATGCATAGGATATTCGCGCACCGCAATATCACGTGAGGGCTGGCTTGACTAGGTTTTCCCGAGTGGAGGCTGGCTTGACCGCAGTTAGTTTATCATACTCAGCCCGACTCAGCCTGGTTGTTCCTGGCCCTAAAACCACGATTTTATGGGGCCATTACATCACCAGAAGTCCCAATTTAAGGGGTCATTTCTCCCAAAAAAAAATGTTTTACTCACTATATCAACAGCCCCACCAAAAATATTTTCCACCAGCCGCCACTATGTCAGACCATGAAAATAAAAAATGCAAAGAATGTCAGGTTGTATTAGAAATATTTTATTAAATATTTGCAATAAAACTTACATTTAAAAGATTAGAAACATTATAAATCGGCAACATTGTGGTTTATGAAATAGATATACACATAATATTAAACATGAAAGAAAAAACTCCTGCTGTTATGTTGATGTGTTTTATGCAGATAGAAAATCAATTCACAGCTGTAACAATGAAAT
This sequence comes from Notothenia coriiceps, assembly GCF_000735185.1. NCBI lineage: Eukaryota > Metazoa > Chordata > Actinopteri > Perciformes > Nototheniidae > Notothenia > Notothenia coriiceps. The sequence goes on along the minus strand of NW_011340412.1, from coordinate 24,717 downwards.
GCTATACAACATGAGAAGGGAACTTGTGAAAGGGAACAATCACATCACTAACCTTCGGGGATTTCCTAAAAGTCTATAACGAAATGTGTAATATACCAAGCCATAGGAGGTAAGATGGAATGAGCTTGCTGTTATTTTGTTTTTAATTTATAAAATTCAGAACAAAGACAACAAGGAAAAAGGTGGGAAATTCTAATGATATCTACCAATAAAACACCAGGCAGTGCACAAGGAGGCACAACTCATGTGTAAAAATCACGCTTAAAATCTGTTTCTTGTGCAGCACATAATGTTCTCCATCAAAACACGCTAAAACCACAGAATAAAAACAAAACAAAAATAAAACCTATATTTACATTTTAAAACATTTCATCAACCCCACCCTCATAAAATCACAGTGGACATAAAATTGTGTTGCAATTGCTCTTCAAGCAAACAGTGATTTTTCAACTGCAGCTGCGACAGGGAGTCAACGCCACTACACCAGAGTGGTGAAGCAAAGATCCACACTGTGCCCCCTGTCATCAGTCCGTGTTCATGTCAATATGGCCTTGTTTCGCCATTTTGAATCCATCTACACTCCTGTCTTTTCTTTGATCCAGCCACGGAATTTGGTGACTGTTGTGTAGATGCCAGGTTTGTTCCTGCGGGCACAGCCGTCCCCCCAGCTCACCACCCCCGCCAGGAAATTGCGACTGCCGGACGGACTGGTCAGAGGGCCGCCAGAGTCTCCCTAACAGAGACAAATGGGTACATGTGTTAGGAAAGTAAACCGGGCATCATGTATATTTTTCACATCTTTTCTTGTCTCTGCTTTATTCCCCAAATTTCTCCTCCTACACCTTATCTTTAACTTCTTCATTTTATTTTTTCAGACAAGACAATGCAAATGCTTTTATCAACACTCTTACCAATATCCTTAATCAGCACAGTATAACTAGCTAATTTCTAGCTAAATTTGCCTATCAATAAAATATTTGTGTCCCTTGTTTTAAGGGAATTGTGTGAGATGGCTGTTTTTCGGAGAGAAAGAAAGCAGGGCAGCTTGGGGTTGAAGTGCCTTTTATTACCTGACAAGCATCGACTCCTCCGGTCAGCACTCCGGCACAAAACATCCGAGACGTGATCTGCCCTGCCATCAGGTCGTTACACACCGAGTGGTTGATGATGCGGACCTGGGCTTTTTGGAGAATTGTTGCAGCGGATCCTGAAGCACAAACGCACACAAGAGGACACCATTACGTTTATGTTAATCTCCAACTGTCATTTCATCAGCTCGAAGCTCTAAAAGTAATTAGTCAGACCCTCATCAGAGAAAAAAGCTATTTTTCTATTGAAAGGACCTCAGTAAAATTGTATTGTGTGTATTAGCAACTACATGATGATATGTAGGCAAATATGTAGCAACTATAATTAAAACATATTACCATATAATGAAATACTGGACCAATTGCTAAAAAGTGCTGTGCCAATTAGTGACGTAGAAACAAACATATGGGTAAATAGTTTGGAAAATTAAGGTTAAAAAAGTTGGGTCCTTAGCAAAATAATGTTTCAGTCTTTACCTAAATCAAAATGAAAGGGTTATCTCTGAAAAAGTGAAAACTCACCTCCTTCTCGAGTGGCGCCCCATCCGGTGATCCACACAGTGTTACCCGTTGGAAAATCGTGTGTGGAAGACGGCAGGCAGATGGGCTGGATGTAATCGGAAAAGGTGACAGGACTGTCCAGCTCCATCAGGGCGATGTCGTTGTCGAAGGTGTATTCGTTGTAGTTGGGGTGGGGTATGATCTGCTTCAGGTTCTTCTTCACCACAGAACTGCCAATCTTCCGCTGGGTGTGAAGGCCGAGGTACACCTCCCAAGTGCCGGGCTGGGAGTATCTGAGGAAACACACAAGGACAGATCGATAAGGTCATTCTCATTGTAGGATCATTATTAATCAAGCACATCATGTGGCAAAAGCATCTCTCTTAGAAGATATGTTTAAAACATGTTTTACTGCGTTAGGGGGAACACTAAAACTTCTAAAACACTGAGGGCCGGTAAAGGTTTCATGCCAGTAAATGATTCACGCACACACCCAAGCATTAAGTTGTGAGTAATAACACAGAGCTCTTAGTTCCGCTTTGCATGTGGCAAACTGTTTACAGTGTATTTAAAAGTCAAACCACTGAATTGCGTAAGATATTTTGTTCTCAATTCAAAGAATTTAAAAGCAGTTGAGGCATTTCAAAGAACTATGGAGTATCACACCCATTGTTTTTGTGTAAACACTCTTGAACTGTATTCTGCAATGTCTTAAAAATAATGTTACCAGTGATATAATAAAAATGATAGAAGACTTTAAATAATTCTAAAGAGTGCTATTTATATATATTTATTGTTTTGCCCTTTAAAAAAAAAAATCGTGTTTCTGTATGTATATAATACACACACATATTAATATATTTTTAATATTTTGTTTATCTTTGGGGCGGTGGGAAACGGCATTTCGGTCTCCCTGTTTATACAACACTCAGAGATATTGATAATGAAGTTAACATTGACTTTAAATGGCATTCTGTATTTGCACTTATTTATTTTTGTCTAAGTGCATGTGCTAAATATGTGCTATTCAAAAATGTAATCATCACCAGTCGGAAGTTCCACCAGGTGGAGAGCTGCAAATCAATCTCTCCACCTTACCTAATTAAAAGCTAAAATAATTGTCACATTTTCAGAAAAGGTTTCTAGTTAGGAGTAAGAACTAGAAGCAAAATGCTACCTTGTCGTGCCGTCATCCTGCACGCAGTGGGCCGCAGTGACCAGCCAGCGTGAACTGATGATGGTCGCTCCGCACGCGTGACCGTAATTCTTGATGTGCAGGCTGACCTGCCAGGGATACTCCCCTTCCTCTGTGTCCTGACCGCCCACGATACGCGACGTCTTGAACTTACTCCTCCCGCAGTCTGCAAAGTAAACAATCAGTCACCGGGCTGACATGTGGCAACTCGTTGTTGTAGTGCCCTGAAGCGGAAGTTTACTTCTGTTTTGTCATGCAAACTAATCAATGCAGGTTTTGATAACAACAAGTCATTTAATCTGACCAACCAAACTGAGGTTTTGATTGAGACATACCGCAGTTCTCCTCGTCCGATCCGTCTTCGCAGTCTGCTGTCCCGTCACATTCTGGGTTCACTTTACTGATGCATTTATTGTTTTTACATTTATATGTGAGTTCAGTGCAGCGACTGTCAGTACCTGCAGAGAGAGAAGGAAAGACAAATCCAGTTCAAATTATGAAACTTCTTAACGTGCAAACATTTTAAACTCACACAATAACTAATTAGGCGCGGGGCATTTCTAAGCAGTTGGAAAAAAAATCACAATAACCAATCAGAGCAGACCGGGCTCTGGTTTGAGACAGAGGGTGAAAAGAGGTGCTGCAGCACAGGCAGTATGAGAAAAACAAAGACCTTTTTGAACATCAAAGCATGGAGACATGTCCCAGTAGAGGCACACAATACAAATATCAACCTGAAAATGATCATAATAAGGCCCCTTTAAGTCATTAGTAAATGTGCTGTAGAACCAAAGTAGTATGTAAAGATTCCAATAGGACATAAAATACATAAAATAGGTGGCAGTGCTCACGTCCAGTTGCATTTAATTCCTCTAATTTGGAGAAAAACAAGATTTCAAATACATGAGAAAACATTAAATTCAGCTGGTGAAAGTCTTACTTCTGCCACAGTCGAGCTCGTCGGACCCGTCTCCGCAGTCGTCCCTGCCGTCACAGCGATTCTTCTCAGAAACACATTTTTTGTTCCTACATGTTACTTGTCCAGATTTGCACCCGCCTTGGAAAACAGAAGAAACAGAACGGCATTAGAAAACCGACTGAAAGCCTTTCAGTGCATGTGTCAAAATAATTCTCCACCAGCGTCAGCAGGACTCACCACAGCCCAGCTCATCGGTTCCGTCTCCACAGTCATTCACGCCGTCACATTTCCAGAACATGGGCTTACACAGGCCATTTTGACATTGGATATCCTTTGCATTGCACTCTGGAGAAAAACACATTGATATAGAATGTAATTCGACTTCTAACTTTGATTACTCTTTTGGAGTATAATCTGAGTAAATAGTACTTACTGCAATTCAGTTCATCACTCATGTCCCCGCAGTCATTCCAGCCGTCACACTTGAGCTCTGTTTTGATGCAGCGCTGGTTTCTGCACATGAACTGCTTTGGACAAGCTGTGGACGACAGGGTAAACATGAGCTATACTGGCATTTTGTCAATAATTAATCGTTATCTGGGAGAAACTGAGTGCCTTACGGTCTTTGACGTCGATGGCCTCATAGGTGGCTTCGAAACCTCGGTCCACATACGAGTTGTCGGAGAAGAACACCACGTTCATGATGTTGGTGGTGCTGGTTTCTGTCGTTGATTCCGGTTGTTCTCCGCAGAGCCTGAGGAAGAGACGCACAAGTAGTGACATGTCTGATCTGCTGTGTAATACAATGTGATTTTAAGACATACACGCACTGACTCACTTTTTTCCATCGACCTCCACGTAGTCTTTGCGACAGTCTTTACTTTTTTCTTCCCCTGGCTCAGACAAGAGGAACCTTTTGAACGTCAACTTCACCGCCTTACCAGCAGGGACCTTCACAATTGACAGAGATGAATAGAAACAAATTTAAAATGTTGACATGTGACCCGAAAACCTGTGTGATCTGACTGTGTAACAGATGTCTCACCGTGATGGACCACTGACATGAGGTCTGAGTAGGATAGTAATTTGGGAAGTTGGGAGAAGAAAAGGTGCCCTTTTCACCCGTCAGATGCCCACCGCATGTTGTACCTTTAAACATGATGTTAAAAAGTATGTTAATACATTTCTGGCAGTGTTGGCTCAGAGCTAACGGTGCTAGTGTCGGTGACAGTGCCTGCAAACATATCAACTCCACTGCTGAATGACATTTCTACGCTTTAGCCTGCGTTTTTTGTCTTTTGATGTTTGTTTGTTTTGTAAGGGAGCTGTATGCATGTTCTTTTCTTGTGTTGTATCAGTTTATCATGCCATACTGTTCTGGGTTTATGTCTAAATGAGTGAATCACACATTTGATCATTAAAAAATGCACATGTTATTGTAAACATTTGCAAAAAGGCTAATCCATTCCGTAAATGTAATATGTCCTTGAATGTCGAGATAAAAAAATAATTCAAAAGAGAGTGTAACAGAATCAAAAGATCTCCAGTTTAAAAGGACAGAGTTTATGCAACAACAAGTGATGCCCAAAACGGATCCTGAACGACACAGAATATAATTTGGAAATATACTACATGGCCCCATAGTGAAAGTTCACAGAAGATAAACATCATTAAAGCTGAAGGTATATAGTTAACTAAAAGACGGTATATGTGTGGGTTAATGAGACTGAATTGATAGAACATGTAGTTCCTACCTTTACTTCCACGTTTGACTTGTGAGACTTTTGCTCTGAATCCAGGGTAGTTCTTCTTGTCGTTGGAGGCCATCGTCACCAGCATGACATTCCCAGAAGACAGAAAGGTCAATGGTTCACTGGGAGAGTAGTACCCGCACATCCTGTAGGAGAAAAACAACCTTATTAAATGCACTGCTCACCGATGTGATGGTTAGAATCAATTTTTTTTCAAATAGCCTGTTGATTATACATCAACTAATTCCACAACAACGTATTGTCATTGGATCCACCACCCATTAGGTTTTTGCTGCATGTAAAGAACTAACATTTATGGATTTAATCTTTGACCGAAACACAGCACATCATAATACACTCCTACAATGCTGATTCCTTTTTCTTATAAATCAAGAGGGATTTTACCTCTCAAACAGTTGTATCTGAATTGGTCCCAGATGTAGACTTAACTACCATTGCTAGTGCTACTTGTCTGGCATGTAACTTAACACAGGCATTGTGCAGTATAAGAGTCCACCAGAGTTACAGAGACTGGCCAGCAGAGGGCTAACTTACAGTTCTCTTTATCCAAAGTATGAACAATCTGGCTCTGCATGAAAATAAGTGCAGAAGGCATTCAAGTTATTTCTCAGCTTGAATCGGTATTTAAATAACTCACTCTTCCATAACGCGGCTCTCAATAGCCACCAGGGAGTCGTAGATCTTGACAAAGTCATTCTTGCAGTTTTCTTCCAGATTCATCGTATCGAATTCAAGCTTGATGACGTAGTTGGGGTCTGCTCTCAGCTGCCACTGGATGAAGGTGTTGGGGGGGTACGGACTGTTAGGGAAGCCAGGGGACTGGATCTGCCCCTCTTGATTGGACTTTGTGTGTTCTGCATACTTGAAAAATTCTGAGAGCAAAACAATGACTTTTAGTGTTCACATTTAACTTTCACGGCACAGCAGTTAAACTACATGCTTGAATAACTGCGTTGATCTGCACTAAAGTACATTAGATGTTCTGGATATGATGAAACACAGAAAGTCAATGAGTCACAATGATTAATTTGCAAACATAAAGACTACAAATTGCCTTTATTAAGAATCACTAAGGAAAACAACAACAAACGTGCACATATAAATATGGCTAGAGTGCATGACTATCACAAAATGGTATAACATGTTAACATATTTTTAAAAGATGGATAGATAGTTGTGAACTATATGTCAAACATGACTCCTGTTTCCCATTTAGACAGATGAGTTGTCAAAGGCAACTGTACTAAAATAAATGATGAATGAAAATTGAGCACTTACTGCTGAATGACGTTGATAACAGACGATCATCGAGGGCTGTGAGAGGAAACACAAGACAGATCACTTAGAGTGGGATATTGACAGCAAAACAGAGAGTAGGTCCACACCCAGAGAGAACTTGGCCTTCTAACACAAACCACAAGCACAACAGCATCATGGAGGATGGAGTGAGTCACGTGTGGCATGAAGCTGCTTTGACTGTACCTGAAGACACCACGTCCGCCACCACCAGAGAGTTGCTGGGTCGTTTCCCGGAGCGCTGAAGGTTCTCCACCAGCTTATCCATTGTAGCCATGGCGTGGTCCACAGACGCCTCCTGGCCTGCAGGAACTTTGAACTCTGACAGGTAGTAGGCAATAACACTGCCTTCACTGAGAGCAAAGAGGCAACAATTAGACAGTGTGGGGGTGGAGTAAAGTTAAGGGGGTCCTATTATGCTTTTTGGTCATTGACAGTGAAACACTCCCCCCTGCCTGAAACGCCTCCATTGGACTCCTTTGTGTACTTATTTGACATGGTGACAATATGGTGACACGACAACACTATGCAACACTTGCATTTCTTTTGGCTAGCGCTCCAACACATTGTACGTTATAAGCTAAGGGGTGAGACATCTCTAAGAAGTTTAACAATCACAACAGAAATGGTCAGAGCAGACTGGGCTCTGGTTTCAGACAGAGGGTGAAAAGAGGTGCTGCAGCACAGGCAGAGCGAGAAAAATAAAGAGCTTTTTGGACATTAAAGCATGGAAACAGTAGAGGAACAAAATAAAAATATGAAACAGAAAATCTTCATAATATGGGCCCTTTAATCAATAATTGGAATATCTTCACACTTATTAAACGATTAAAAAAAAAAAACTACATGATTTGTTTTTTTTACATGTTTTTTTATTGGTACTACAGCTTTATGGCGAAATTGCCCTCTGGGAATATGGAGCAGACTGAAACAATTTTGAACTGAATTGATAAGAAAACATTTTCGCCATGGAAATCTTCTTAAAAGCAACATCACTGGCATTCAAAAGCGGTTGCATAATGTACATTCCTCTGAACTGGTCATTTCAATAACAGAAAAGGCTTAGAGACTGGTGTGTTTAAATGTTGGTGCTATTAGATCTGCATGCATGCACACTAAAAACAAACACTGGTTCTCAAATGTCAACTTAATCCGTTTGTGAGATCCTCTGGTAAGCAACACACAGATACCAGAAGAGGAAACATGAGGCTCTTGGTAGAGCTAATAATAAAAAGTCTGGTCTGTACCTGAAAGCTTGAATGTTGGATCCAACGTAGTATTTTGACAACTTTGGACTTTTGGAATAGATGGATTTAAGCTGAAAGAGACCAAAATGACAACGGAACATTAATAAATGCTGCTTGAAAACAACAGGAAAATTACTTTAGAAACACAGATTAATTGAAATGTTAGCTCGAGCAGCAGTCTCACCTGTGAGGCCACCTGTTTCGCCAGTGCTTTGAACTCGGAGCTGTTGGAGTTCTCGTAGGCGTCTTCGAACACCTGGTTGGTGATCCGCATGGAGCCGCTGTACATCCTCTTGAGACGCACATCTTTACGGACTGCGGGAGGAAACACACAACACTGATGAAGCACACACCCACGATCTTACACACATTCCCTTTTCTGCTTTTAACTTTATTGTTTCCCCTTGTTTCCTTCGGTGTATTTGTTCCAAGTGACGTTGCTTTAATCTCTCCTTCTAATTTTCCAAACAATCACGAGACAGAATGCTTTAAGCTCTAACTTGCCTATGAACGTTTCATTATATATCAAAAATTTGTATGCTTATGCATTTCTGGATATAACAGCAAATACACACATTCGCTTCCTTTTCATACATATAAATATATTACATTATATCTCCAGAATGTTTTTGTTGTATTGGATCTATTTGTTTGTTTATAAAATATCACAATAATTACTGCAGATTTCAATGAAAAACAGAGGAATATAAAGGGGAGGAAAAGAAAGAATTCCTTTAATGTATAATCCTTGAAGAATGTTCTTAGCAATGTGCAAAAAGGACTTTTGAACTATTGTCTCATCATTTACTAAACTTGCTTAAATGAAAGCAATCCGGCACATCCAAGTGCTCTGTAAAAATAACTAAATCACAATACGTCAAAAGCAGGATTATCCAATTCTTTGTGAGACTTCCTTGACTTCTTTATTAACTGGTGTGAGAAGTCAAACCTGCTTCTAAACACCTCAAAAACAAAGGAGATGGAAATTGATTTTAGAATCGCCCAACCCTACTCTTTTATTAAATAGCGAGCCCATTAAATGCGTTACTGAGTACAAGTATCTTGGTGTCGTGCTTGACCACAAGCTCAGATGGGATGTTTGGTCTGAGAAAATAAATGCCAAGTCTCAACAAAGAATGTTTTTTTTACGTAAATGATTGTCTTTTAATGTTGGCAACAGAATGGTTAAGATGTTTTATCATGCTTTTATCGAAAGTGTGCTCTCCTTCGGCATTATGTGCTGGTTCGGGAGGGCCACTGAGGCACAGAAAAAGTCAGTCAGGAGGGCCATAACATTGTCCAGTAAATTGACAGGAATCTCATTTGCTAATTATAGAATGCTATATAAGGACAGAGTTTTAAAATTGCACACAATATTGTGAACCTGAGGCACCCTCTTGCCTTACTTAACTTTCCATCTCAGATATCGTGCCCCTTATTCAAAAAACAAGATCTAGGCTGTCTTTCGTCCCCACAGCATCAAAACTCCTGAATCAATGATGCTTAGGACGCACTGTTTACCCAGCTGGTCTGGGTCTGTCCCCCCTATTTCGCAAATGAGGGCCTAGGCCCCTTGTCATGTCTGCCGATATCTGGTTTTCTTATCTCTGCTCGTTTGAATCTGTGTCTATGTTGTTGTCAGTGACGTATGTCTTATCTTTTTAAATGCCTTTGTGATGCAACCCATTTTCCCCGCGGGGACAAATAAACAAATACTACTACTATACTATACTACTACAATGTTACACCCTTTTTTTATTTACTGCTTGCTATTGTGTTTTATCAATCAAATCAAATATTAAGGAAGGAGATCTTACAGTGGAAATGCCAGACCAGCAGTCCGGTCATAAGCGCGATAACGGCTGCAAAGATCAGCACACCGATCACAGCCCCGACCTTCCCCGGACCCTTTTTCTTCTCAAGCTTCTTGTTATCCGATGCTGGCAGGAACTGGACCGAGGTGTCCCAGTCTTTGTCCTGCAAGACACACAGACAATTGTTTAGGTGAATGAATGGTCAATAGATATAACTCAATGGCCTATTAAAAAATAAAAACCTCATAGTGATAACGACCACCATTTCACAGGAGTGTGAATACATTTCTTGACGAACGGTTGTGAAAGTGTTTCCCCAAGGATGTTCATTGAGTGACATTGTAAAATGTTAAGAACACAATAGAAGCCGCTGTGTTTTCTTTGCCCAAGTAGATAATCAACTGAAGATAGGTGACAGCAGCAGACAGCATGTAGGTACTTGATTATTTGAGGAATGTGGTGATTTATAGAACCAGATAACTATGCTATGAAATATGACTTAATGCATACATGTTTAATTGGAATAAGCCCCATAAAACACAGAAAGGACAGTTTCTGAGTCTTCTGCTGTTACTGATTTAGAAGAAAACTTGGTGCATGAGTCACGGCCCTATGGTTAACCTAAAGAGGTGAGACGGAGGGGGGAGGAGTACAAAGGTTTCACCATGCAGAATCCTGTCAAACCTGTTGGGAGCAAGGCACTCGCAGACCTGAAGAGGAATGCAACACGTTTCTGTGCATGCTCACTGCACTGCAGTGGTGATTTAAAAAGGTAGCTGAAAACAGGGAAGCTTCACAAACAAACAAAATATCAGTTTAAAACATGTGCGCTGTTTAAAGATAGTAAAAAAAAAGATACCCATGACTCTGATTTAGATGGTGCTCACTGGACGATCGGCTGCAGCGTCAAACCACAACTCCTTAACTGTTTTTATGAAACAACAAACTATTTGTTTACGCCTGTGTAAACTTGATACTCCGGCTGGATGAGTAGGATTGATTGTACTGCACCTATGAGGGCAAGTGTTTATTTCTAAAAAAACAAGTTTGACATATGTCATAATAAAATCCCAGTTAAAATGCTCATTACAGAGATTGTTGAATGCAGTGCTCTGTTTTGTTTGTTAACAACATAGAGATCACACATTTACTGCCCGAGGTTTTTTCTTTGATTATCTTACAAGCTACAGAATAAAAATAAAATAGTCTTAACTAAGAAACAGAGAGAACGTGTTAGAACACCCAGTCTCTTAAAACAAAGATTTCACCAAGCTACTTAATAAAGATTTCCAGGCTGCAATTCCTTTTTGAAAATAACCCAACTGTCTAATTTAATAAGGCCTCAAATGTAGGGGTACATTTTGTTTTAGCTTGTAAACAGTTTCATGTTTCTAATTAATGTAAGTCTAGTAACAAAAGACCAGATATATTCCTTCAAAAATGTAAATACCTGAATTATCTGCTTTACATAAAATATACTCATGTTCTTGTGAAAGTATGATTCAATTCATGTGAATCAGAACATATTAGAAATGTAATTGAGTTATTACCCAGCCTCACTGTCAATGACCAGAACATGCGTACTGAAGACTACTCAGATCTGTGTACTTCTTTCTGTGAATGAAGGGCATAACGCTGTGTGTTTAGCACCATACTGGGATGTTAAGGAGTGATATTAGACCAGCTGTTAGTGTATGGAAGAGAAGGACTGCAGTGAACAAGTCACAACAGGGCGGAGGAACCCGGAGGAATTCAGGCGTAAATGGCTGACTTTCGCTTAGGAAGATGAACAGAGATGAATCGCCATTTTAACCAACATTTTGAAGCGGTTTCATTTACTGTATGCAGCAGGGAAGAAGATGCCTCTATACGCTTTTTCAATGTGCTAACTTCTTGGAAATGTGTCAGCGGGATCATCAAAAAACCTGCAACCTTTTCAAGGAAGTTTGTGTGCCAAAGAGCATGACACCCAAGACGTTATTATAGCATTTCTATGTTTTCTCATGAACTACTGCTCTTACTTGAATGACAAAAGAATAATTCTGACACATATCTTATATCTGTTTATCACAATGAGATTCATTCTTATTCAGATGCAGATCAGAGATTTTCTCGCATGAAAATAACACATTGCGCAGCCCAAGTAGAGCTATGTATCATCATACATCTAAATAGAGGAAAAATGTGGGCTTTTTAGTAATCTTTTTCTACATGGGAATAATAACACATGTAAAACTTCTGAAAGCAGGACTGCTGGATTTCTTTTTCATCTGGTAACATGTTTGTCTTTAGGCTTAACAGTGTTTTTGAGGTAAAACAAACAGGTAGGGTTTAATACAGTGACATCCTTTCAAAGTGTTGCACTGTATGCATGTGTGGAATGAAAACACAAGTGACCTACTACTTCATGTGTGACAGGTTTGCTATGGGAAGGTTCATAGCTCAAAATAACTTTATCTTGAACTCTGCATCACTTCCCAAGATTGATATATAGATAGGAAATTATTTTGTTACAGCAGTAATGTGTTCAGGCATTCCAATATTTAAGAGGTGAATTAAAAAAGTATTACAGCAAATCTATACATATACATACGGTACAAAAGACATGTTATATCACAAGAATACACCATATAACATATTCTGGATGAATTGGAATGTTCTATCAAATACCAATATACAAAAGCAACAGAAATATAAACATAAACTACAGTAGAAGAAACATACAGCTCTTGAAAAAATCAAGAGACCACTTCGATTCAGTTTATCTGGTTTTACTATTCATAGTTACGTTTTGAGTAAACAATAAACTACTGACAACATTTGTGTTGGAATGAAGAGATTGAGATTCAAGAATAATGTTGAGTGGTCTCTTGATTTTTTTCAGAGCTGTATATTCATAGTATTTAAATTACAGTTGAGCAAGACAGCTGTTGTGCACCAAATGTTACCAAAAGGTGTAACTAAAGGTTATACCCAAAATATGTTTAAAAAACACATACAAAATGTACAATATAAGGTAAAACATTAAAAAGTTGCATGCCTGTGTGTTTCTTACCGACTTTGGGGTGTATCTCGGTCCACTATCCATGTAGTCCATTAGGAGTGAACACCTGGACTAACTGCTCAAATAAAATAAAACGACCTTACAGTTCCTGAACTATTTACTATCTCCTTAAATTATCCTTTTCTTGTTGCTTTCTTGAACTGAAGGTGGTTTCCGAGGTGAACCTGCAGGCCCAGTCACCAAGAGACGACTCAACGAATTCAACCTGCTGCGAGCAACACTAAATACATATAAGCTACGTAACAGAGACACAGGTTACCACGATGAAATGTAAGGTGGTCTCTTTAAAAAGAAAAAGCTCCTCTCGGGTGGAGATGTTCACAAACGTCCTTGTGGTCTGAATATGTCGGTATGCGACGGAGGGAAACTAGACGACACACAATAAAATGTTTTTCCGGGAGCTTCGGGTTTCTGCGGGCGTGTCCCCGCACCTGCAGCGACTTCCTGTTTACCTGCCACAGGTAGGACAAGTGTGTTTTTGTTTCTACAGTTCAAAAGCAACTACACATTGTACTTAAGTGGGCTAATGTGTATAAGTTGTTGTATTTACATTTAAATTCAAACACTGTATCTATTTTTAAAAAATTGATATGGGGAAGTTTTCATGTGGTCTATTTTTAGTATCAGTCATGTGATTTTGTCGCGCGTCTGCCTTCTGTTTTTGTGCAATGATGACTCACTTTTGAATAACCAGATTATTTTTTCCATTCACGATGAGCCATAAATTTCATGTTGAGTAAACAGAACCCCCGAATTCCGCCTAACCTGTCAAAAATACAATTTTACAAGTTCTTGTTCAGACTATATGAATCCCCTGGGCCCAGGAGTTCAACATTTTTAATCTCAATCAGATCCGATCAGATTTTGAAATCCTATTTTTTGTGATCCAGGATCAGACAAATCGGCCAGATTTTGTCCCTGGAGTTCAAAGCAATTCAGGATAGGTTCAGCCTGATCCAGATTACGATTTTTCAAGATGACTAGATCCTGAATATCAGTGCTTTAATCCTACCGATCGCCATCTAGTGGATATGAAAAATAATACAAGGAAGACAAGAGACCACATTGCAGAGACATCTATAATGTCTAATTATATTTTTTTATTTGAAAGGTGATGACAGATGACGGACTTTTTTTTTGTTGAAGATATTTTTACTTTAATCTAAATTACATTTTTGATTGACAATCTTTGCTGTTACACTTTTATGAGCATCAACATTTATGTCATCAACATTTGGTTGAAAAACAAATAGGCCACCACAAACGTGAGCAAAAATGGGAAAAATAAAATGTATTTCCCATGAAGGCTAAAAAGTGTGTATTATTTCAGTTAACAAACTTTGCAATCTTATTTAAATTGAAACATATTTTAAAATAAATTGTACAGTACATTTTGCTCTGGTAATCCACTGGAAATCCACCCCTCTGGTGGGATCAGGGTAATCCAGTTTTTTGGGATCAAACTGATCCCAATCCTGTGTTGTAGGTTTGAACTACCCGTTTTGAAGATTTGATCCAGATTAAAGCTTGGATTGGATTTCCTGATCTGATCGGATATCAAAGTGATCCTAATCCTGTTTTTTGGTTTTGAACTCCCCAAAATCCAAATCTGATTTGATCAGATAGGGATTACAAGTTTTGAACTCCTGGGCCCTGAACATAGGCGGATTGATTCAACCAGGTGGGGGAAGTACTCAGATATTGTACTTAAGTAAAAGTAGAAGTACCAGAGTGTAGGAATACTCTGTGAGTAAAAGTCCTGCATTCAAAATGTTACTCAAAAAGTACAAAAGTATTCTAAATATACTTAAAGTACCAACAGTAAAAGTACTCATTATGCAGATTGGCCCATTTCAGAATAATATTTATATGTTTTGATTATAATTATTGATGCATTAAACTAATTGTTATCAAAGCTGGTAAAGCTGCAGCTAGTTTGAATGATTTTGTATACTGTAAGGTAGATCTGTAAAGTAACTAAACGTATTCAATAAATGTAGTGGAGTAAAAGTAGACGATTTACTGATTTAATTGTACTGGAGTATTAGTACAAAGTACCATAACATGGAAATACTCAAGTAATACAAGTATCTCAAAATTGTACTTGAGTAAATGTTACTTCCCATCGTTGGGCCTCTATACTTATTTTGTACAATATATGGCACTCCAATAAAGAGTATTTTGAGTAAAATAAAAACAATACTTACTACAATTTTAATGCAAACACACATGCAGTTAAAATAATGAAACGATTACTTGTAAGTAAATAAACAGTACACTAATTAAAAACTGTTTTGATAATCATTAGTCATAAAAATGACTCCAGATCCTTGAATGCGAATTGCCTTGTTCGATACTTGATGCATATTTCACGGTTTTGGGATTGTCCAGCTACAACTTTTTTTAATATAAATATGTCAAATTGTACAATTAATTAAAGAAATTGACAATGTAATTAAATGTTATGCAAATGTTCTTCAGCCCTAAATTAATGTGTACCTTCATTTGTCTTGGCCCATTAAATAATACAATAATTGAACATTTTGAAAATTCTATCAATCCATCAATGAAAAGACGACACGTTCATATGGAAGTTGTGAGTTTATTGATGTGTATCCCCCCTGTAACCATAAGTCTGTTTCCATTGGTGTCAATCACATTTATTTTTAAAATCACTAATATACACATTAGTTCCCAGTCCCTTCCCACAATCAAGCAGGCAGTTACAAGATTGAAGCCGTTTGGGTGCATAGTGAGACAGTCACATACAGAGATACTGTCACAGGAAGAGGAAAAAATAGAAAACAAGAAAACAAACTTAAAAATATATATCATATCATTTCATATAAGAACAATGCACACCACAGGTAATTCTCTGGAAAAAATCCATGATTTCAACATCAACTATACAGGCATACAGAGACAATACTAAGAGAGAGAGAAAAGAGGACTCTAGGATTCAGTTTACTTGTTTGTGTCATTCTCTACCTGTAAAAACACACAAGTTAGCCTTTTTATTTTGTTTGTAAAAACCAGCTCTCCAAGCCTTGTCTTTCTGTGTGTCTCTGTCTGCCTGCCCAGCCTCCAGCTCCAAGTTGTCTTCAATTGGCTTTGATCCAGGGCCGGCACAAGCTTTTCTGTATACCCACACATCTGAACATCTAGATTGTTTAAGTCCCCAACATATTAAATAAACTATCCACCAGAATGATTTTCTAACAATCCCCAAATTTGTATATTCAGGGTCAGAAAACTTTGTATAAGCTACATTCTCTCTCATTGGGGGCCCCCTGGTGGCAGATGGGCCCTCTCTATGGTGCTCCTTGTATTGTTAGTGCCCCTACACCGGCCCTGTGTTGATCTATCAGACTGTTACGCTTTATGACCAGCAAAGCCAACAGCTGCTCCAAAATGTGTGTGTACATCATACCTAAATTAGTTTTTTAAGTCATTTTTCTGGTGCTTGGTTTTTGCTACAGATAATTTGTGCAAAAAACAAAAACAAACAAATGTCATCGCCCGCTGTCACTAAATCAAAGCCACATAGTATGGAAAAAAAAGCTTCCAGGATACATTCAACTATGTAACACATGTCAATATTTAATCTACCAATGTTTGCTGTTTCCCTATTGATAAATGGTTGTGTTTGTGTGTTTGTAGGGGGGGGAATGTTATCACATTCACTTAGTAAGGGTTTAGAGTAGGTTTTGTGTGATGTGTTTGAGCTGGGGGTCTGTGCACACCTCCCCGACTCTTTCTCACAGTGTGCCTGCAAACACGACTCATGACCGCTAAGCTAAGAACCCCAAACTGACTCTTCCCTGGGAAAACAAAAGGTGAATTAAAAACATCTATTCTTATATATATATATATTTAAACTGTATATGTATATTTTGTCTGTTATCATAACAAAGAACGGAAAGTAAATAATTCATGATTTCATTTTTTTTCTCATTTGTTGTTTCACTATACATTTTAATCGGTACAAAGAACCTTCATATACAGGCAATCTATTGAGAGGAAAAAAGAAACAAAATAAAAACACCAATTCTTTTTTGAGAGAAACCATCAGAAACAGCATGAAGGACACCTGCATGATGAAAATTAGTACTGTAGTGTCTGGTATGCCGGTTCGATGATGGCCACTCAAATACATTTAAATGTTGTTTGATTTGCCTTTTACTTAAAAAAAAAATAAAGAAATAAAACGTCTGAAGAATTGCTATACATCTTGATCTGAAGAGAGTTGTATTGATAATTACAGAGAAATCTGCAGAATTACATTTTCCGTAATGCAAAAATGGCAGATACATCACCTTTTGAAAAGAAATATGATCAAAAAGAGCTCTATAGTACAATAGTAGCAGTAGTAGCAATATTTAAGGATTGTTTCGAACAAACCAGTAAATGGAGTTTGGATGTACGCAAATGATTTTAACAATAGCATATGTTATTGGTCAGTAGTATGTTCCCCCTCTGTGACTCCACAGCGCCCCCTGTAGGCTCTTGTTAGATCTGCATCTGCTCCAGGTATTTGTAGGTGGGGTTCTCATAGCCGTGGTTCTGCATCTTGCTGAGGTGGCGTTCCTCTGGTGTCAGCATGGGGTCAACCTGTGAGACAAGCACACTGTTAATGGCTGACCTAAACAGGGGCACCATCACACCATGCCATTTTTTAAAAAGGGGCCCGATTATGCTATTTCAAATGTTCCCTTTTCCCTGTAATGTGTGATATCGTTTTTTGTGCATGTAAATGCTCTGCAAAGGCTAAAATAGCAACTTCTATTGGCTAGCAGACCTAAACACTGTAGGCTAAGGGGCAAGACATGTCTAAGTGGTTGACTAATCATAACAGAGCCGGCCAGCTGACCAATCAGAGCAGACTTGGTTCTGGTTTTAAGACCGAGGGTAAAAAGAGGTTCAGCACAGGCCATATGAGAAAAATAACATTAACATTTTAACATTAAAGCATGGAAAAATGTCTCAATAGAAACCCAAAATACAAATATGAAGCTGAAAATTAGCATAATATGTCCTCTTTAATTTACAGTCTCTCTGTGCATATTTGTCTTTGTTATATTGTTATCTTTATTTGTTCTTTCCGTTTTAAAATATATAAATATTGTAGGAATTATATAGTTTGAATGAAAGAGTTGACGTAAATGTTCTTAGATAATATTCTTTCATGCTAAAATGTTTATATATTTTTCAATAGGAAAAAAAGTGGTAGTAAAGTATCACTATAATTAATATAGACATTCCAGGAACAGATGAACAAAAGCATGTGTAAGCAAATGTACATTTATGTTAACTCCTGCACTCAAACAAGGTCAGAGTGCACTTACAACATGCTGTGTGGATCGTATGTAAATGCTGCAGGGACAATGATCTAATTTGCTTGACATCGACCCATACCCCCTTTACATAACCCCTGACGATTCTATTGAAATCTGACACCAGGAATAAGACTGATCGCACTTCTTTGAGATCCAGGTAACAGGTGCCTTACCTCCACAATGCCGTGACTGATGGTGCCGTATTGCCTCTTCCTCAAAAGCACCAGACTGATTACAATCACGGTTGCTATGGCCACCGCGATCACCAGCAGGCCGATCAGCGCCGTGCTGCCGAAGCTGAAGTCCTCTCCCAGGGGGCGGTAGGTCTCCTAAGGGGAAACAGGTGGGAGAGCAACAACAATACTGTCAGACACAGCAGAGGTACAAATTAAGACATTGTACACATACTAGTTATCTTGATCAGGTATTTTTTCATATGCTGAATATATTTTCAAATTCTTGTTATCATGCTGCTATATGACCATTTTGAATAAAGCTCCCGCCCTGACACCTCAAAATGTATTTCAAGTCTGACTCTCATATTCATTTTTTCTATTATGACCAATGATCATAAACACATTAATATCCACTTTTACTATTTGTAGTATTGCACAAATTGCACATCTCCATATTATCTTGATTATGATCAAATTATGCTTCAATCTCAAATGGCACTAAAACATCATTGGAATCACTTTACCCTACATTATGTTAAGAAAAAAACGTTTTATTGCATCACACAAAGCACATAATGAGGCATTTTTAAAATCAGGTTTTCTTTTCCATTTTCTTTTATGAAAGCAAGCTAGACAACTTGTGCAAGTAATTCTTGAGGATATCCATAATTATCCCAAAAATGGATATTCCTTATATTCAATTTATTTCAAGGATTTATATATTCTCCTCCCCAGCTGACGCATATTATCTTTTTGTGTTTGCTGCTTATTTTCTAATATGCACAAAGTGGATTTGCAATGCTGCGTAGGTTACTTCAATAGCTACAGTAAATGTATTTCAAATGCACGCCTGTCTTTGTTTACTTTCAGTCCGACTCAAAGAGAAGTTTGATTGTTGCGGTGGGCTCGCACTCCTCGGCCGGATCAATAGTGTTCTTGCTTGAATCTGTGTTTCCAAATATCTACAGCGAAGGCTATGAGTAAACTGTTCTCAGGATCAATAGTCATAATGGAACAAACATAAGAGCAGCTCTACACGTACAATAATTCCCTTTAAAATATAAGCCAATGTAAGACATGACTGACTCGTGATAGTGTGTACACATGCATGAAATGTGTCTTTGTGGAAGATTATTTTCCAATTCAGTATAAACACACAACCACAGTCACCTACACTCACAATGTAATCTGGCACATATGACACAAACTAATCATATGTGAAGCCACTTTTCTTACTGCTCATTCTCACACATAAACCGAGCACACTCAGTTTGTGTGGATTCACATTCATCATAATCACTTGAGATATTCAATGTGTACATTCCAATACAGTCACATGACAAACATGCACTCATGCAGAAATAACCAAAACATATTAGCCTAAACAGAAAGAAAAAGTGGATTTGGGATCTTTTCCAAAGCTGTCTTTTTTTAAATTATTTTTTATTCAGCTGCAGTACCAGTATATTTGCACACTCCCACACTCCCTCCTTCTTTCATCTTCTCCCCACTACAGTTCCCCAGAGAGCCCTGTGGAGGGCACCGCTATACTCACCAGCTCATCATCATGCATAACTCTGACTCTCTCTGCGCTGTAAATCACTTCCTTAACATCCAGAGACTCATCAATCACCTGTCAACACAGACAGGGGAGCCCAGGTTACGCAAAGTGTGTGAGAGATTGTATGTGTGTGAGATAATAGATAGTGAGAGAAAGAGAGGGAGAGATAGGCAGGCGGAGAGCAAGGGGGTGTGAATTTGGAGCGAAGTAAACTGTAGAGATTATCTTTGTTTGTGTGATGATACACTCGGAGCTGTCTTGTACAAACTGGGAGGAGAGAGAGAGGGG
>NW_011340412.1:0-4450 GCF_000735185.1 Notothenia coriiceps | reverse complement strand
GGGGGGGGGGGGGGGGGGTTTGCAGGCATCAACAACAGACTTTCCCCTCGGCACACAGTTTACTTTCATTATTGAGAGCTCTAGTCTAAAGAAGAAGCGCTGTGAGTGGAAGTGGGGGGGTTCAGGAGGCAGAAACAAAATCTGCTGTTTGTAGGGACAGATCAGTCCAGAGTCCCACGGGAAAAAAGCATGGCGTTTAGTCGCCGTTTGTTATTTTTAAAACCTCAGATTGCTCCGTCTTAGAGGACTTCAAAAAAGAAAAAAAAGAAACATGCATGCATTCAAAAACTGGCATATTTACACATACAAGTACACAGCTTTGCAGTTGGTGTTGGATTAGCATGCGAAACACAGCATTCTGCAGACAAGCAACGATAAACAAAAAAACACAAGAAAGAAAGGAGTGTCTGGCAAATAAAAAACGTAGCATGCGATGATGAGAAAGTGTGGCGATATACTGGATAAGGGTTGGTTTGCAGAGGCCAAAGGTAAACATGCAAAAGCACTGTGTACTTTTTTAAAACTGTAATGATATTTAACACAGGGAATACATTTGAATATATAACACTATTTCTCCTGCTTTGACAATTCTGCTCTCAGTTTGCGTGTTGTAGAAAAAGCTTTGAAGCACAAACAGAACGATGAAGCGGCAGCGAAGCTCTTACCACATTGTTGCTGATCTTGGGTTTGCTGTTGATGATTCTCTCCTCAGCACCTATCAGACCATCTAAACCAGACATGGCGGAGCCTGCGGGAGGTAAAGGAGCACCGTCAATAACAGCAGAGCAGCACAAACAAACAAACTAACACACACACAGGGATGGGTACTGATGGTGGACAGCTGCACATGGATATCCAGCTCTATTCCTCACCACTGTCACCACAGTCTCCTCACTGCACTGCTGACAACAAAGCCCTTTCTTCCATTCAGCACAGTGTGAGCACTGTGACGCCAACACCACCTGACCACAAAGGCCCCCTCAAAGTAGTGCTTACTTAGCATGCTCTATAAACATCCATTGACTTATTAAAGGGGCCCTATTCTGCTCATTTTCAGGTTAATATTTGTACGTAGTGTCTCTACTGGGACATGCCTCCATACTTTAATGTTCAAAAAGGTCTCTATATTTCTCAAACTGCCTGTGCTGCAGCACCTCTTTTCACCCTCTGTCTGAAACCAGAGCCTATTCTGCTCTGATTGGTTAGCTGGCCAGCTCTGTTGTGATTGGTCAACTGCTTAGAGATTAAGTTTAGTCCCGCCCCTTAGCCTATCACGTACAATGTGTTGGAGCACTAGCCAATAGAAGCGCTAGTACTAATAGTGATATCACTAAGTTAAGGAAGTAAACAATGGAGGCTTTTCAGGCAGAAGTGTGTGGAAGAGAAGCTAGTTCTGGAAGGACATTTGGGGATTTGAGTCTTTGGAGACCATTTACAAGCACACAGACCTATATAACACACTACAGGAAAGGGGAAAGCACAATAGGGCCCCTTTAAATAAGACTGTTCTTAACAATTTACATCCTGGATTTTAATACTTTTCACTTATCTCCAATTTTATGGCCAAAACTCACCATCAATGTAGTTTCTCATCAAAAGATCCCTTGAGTTTTGACAGATGATCATTCAAAAACTGGGCCAGATAGTGGAATATGCTTATTAGACTGATGGTTTCGAAATAGGCGTAGGATCTATTAATATACACACTAGATATGCCATGAATAAATCAGGAAGTGAGAGAGAAAGCGGGGCAGTGAGGGCAGCGTCCAGAGCGATATACAGCAGGAAGGGCTCCACCGTCTGCTTATTGTCTGCTAGTCAGCCAACGCCACACACTAAAGATTGGTACAATTGCCTTTGGATTAAGTGAGGAACAATGGTGTGCGGTTACGAATGGTTGCTCAAGCTGGAGTGACGTCTGCAGCTCCGGCAGGTTATCAGACGGTACAGCAGTGTGCACACAATACCACACAGCACAATGGGTGTGACCTCTATGGGAGCAATGACTTCTCCTATGCATTGATTTGAAAAAGTGCTGAAACAATTAGTCCATAAATTGACCAGTCAATCGACAGAGCAATTGAATCGTCTATCAAACACATGTCAGTATGCCGAATGTTGGAATTCTTGCTGATTTTCTGTCTTATTTTTCTATACTAGTACTGGGATCACATTGTAGAAAAAACAAGAAATCGATGTGTATACCCATACAATTCACAGTTTATCATTGGGTTAACATAATATCACTATTTGATCTGCTGTGTATCACAATAGGCACATATTTCTAAAGGTAATGATTCAGTGATACTGAATAGTAGCCTACATTTTGGGACAGTTTTGCACTTTTTCTCTAATACTGTATCAATTTAAAACAGCTATATTTAAATCATGCATTGTAGTGACTTCCAAGTTTAAAGGGGCCATATTATTCCCATTTAGTGTTCCATGCTATTGATTTAGGTCTCTGTATGCTTTTGGTACAACAGTGCTGACATTTTGGTTTAATTTGTATATTTAAATGTTTATCCAAAAGCACATATTTACACATTGATTTATTTTCAACGGTGTGACCCCTGAGGAGCTCTGTAGACTATGGATCAAACAGCAGGGAAGGGTGTGCATCCATTAAAAAAAAAAGAAAATCCATATATATTTTAGATTCAACCATTAGATTAAGGTGTCTTTGTGTTCACTGAGTAAGGCCACAAGGTTAAGTCCGGATCAGACAAAACAGGTGACGTCACCAAGCCGCTGTCTCAGATCTTGGAGGACAAATTGGGCCAAATTTAGATGGGGCTGTAGGTCAGCGGCAGGAACAAGGAGCCGTAGACAGGGCCACTAAATCACACAGCTCCCATCAGAAAGAGGGTGACTGATGAGGGGAATGAGTCTGAGGGAGGAGGAATAATTAAGAGGTGGTTTGACAAATGTATACTGAGGACAGGCTGACAGCCAACACGCGACTGAGGTGACTGAGAGGAGGCTGGAACCAAATCGACCAGACTTTAGATGCCACTGCTTGACTTGTCAGCATGAGGTGATAATCCCAGTATGATGAAAAGCATAAGAGCAACTGAAAAACCCAAACACGCAGCCAGTATGAGTCAGCGAAAAAAGAGAAAATGAACTACCAGATGGCATTTGATAAAATATAAATGGTGGTCGAGAGAGGGAGGATACCAGAGCACCGAGGGAGAGGAGAAGAGTGGAACAAAATAGTAAATGAGGAATGAGGAGTAGGTGGAAAAACAAGACGCAACAGAGGCACCAACCTTTCTTGAAGGCACGCGGGGAGTCTGATAGATCGCCTTGGCATTAGAAATGAGCAACAGAAAAAAAAGAAAAGGGGGAGAGGAGAGAAGAGAGTTAACTTAGGTGAGAAGAGAAAAAAGGATTACCAAGCTGTGTTAATTGATTTAGGAAGAGAGTTCAGCAGGGAAGTGTCCGACATTTCTTTTTGAGAGGAAGGGAGCCATTTCAAAACTGTCTGGCTTTGTCTGAGCCCTCTGGGGTGTTGGCATGTTTATGAAATGCTCCTCTGGGGTTGACTGGTGATGTGCCTTCCATAATGCTGGAAGCTTTCCATCCATCACATTTTTTTTTTTTTCACATTTTTCTCTCCTTGAGGATTCATCTTTTGTTTGGCACAAATGTGACAAAGAGAGCCATAACTGCTCATTTTTCTTTCCTAAGCTTTTGGCTCCAGCTCAGCACCAAAGCCTGAGGCATTGTGCATTCATCTGAGTTTCAGTAGTGCTGCGTTGAAGGCAAGGCCACGGGGAACTGTGCAGGCACAGATAAACACCATGGCTCCACAGCACATTTGCATCGCCATAAAACACATTGTAAACCTCACTGTGCGACAGTTCTGGCGTGCTTTGTCGCCAATGTCCTTCAGACTGACTTATGTGTAGGGCTTTCGTCCTGCACACAGAGCTGTTCACCATGCTGCCTGTGTCTGAGGCTGGAGCCGCTCACCTTCTGGTTCTGGACGGGAGCCCAGGGATTTGACCTGGACGGGCCGGTAGGGTTTCCCCTCGGACACGGGGACCTCCACGTTCTCCTCCTCCTCCTCCGACGACACGGTGACATCTGGCTGCCACTCAGAGATGGACGACAGGAACTGGTCCATGTCGGCTTTCTGCTCCTGGAGAAGCTCGTCTGCAGAAAAAAGGGAAATTAGTATGAGACGCCTTGGCACATGTGAGACACCTGTAACCCTGGGACATGGCAGCAGAGCCAGTTTCACTCAATTATTGTTGCTGGAGACGTCGGTTCCCATTCCTGCTAACAGCTAATTACTAATATTCTGAGAGCTATTTTCAATGTAAATCTGCACATCTCCCAACAGGAGGCTGCCATGGTGACCCAGTTCTGTCACTGCACCCGCTCTGCTTTAATCTGCTCTGCAGCAAAAACAAAAACAGACTTCTGGCACTGGAAATACATA
>NW_011340411.1:0-8674 GCF_000735185.1 Notothenia coriiceps | reverse complement strand
GTTGCCGTTTCACCTCTTCACTCTGCCGAGCCATGGTAATGGCTTTTCCCAAGGTAAGGTCTGAGTCCAGTTGCATCCGTTCAGACAGCCGCTTATCCATCAATCCGACAACAAGCCTGTCTTGAATGAGATCATCATGTAGCACGCCGTAGCTGCAATGCTCCGCTAGTGCGTATAGAGCTGTGACGAACGAGTCCACTGGTTCACCTTCTCCCTGGCTGCGCATATTAAACTTTGCTCGCTCATATATTTCATTTTTCTTGACAACGAAGAAGCCTTGTAAGCCCTCCCTGACACCTTGGTAAGTGTCTCTCTGAGCCGCTGTGAGAGTCAATCCACGTAAAATATAATCTGCTTCATCTCCCATGCAGTATATTAATGTGTTGACTTGATTCTCTTCTGAGCTACTGTTCAGATTACTTGCCAGGCGAAATCTCTCGAACCGCCGTATCCATTTGGCCCATTCCTGCGGTCTTGAAAAGTCGAAAGGCTCCGGTGGCTGGATGCTAAACGTAGCACTCGGTCCCGCCGCGGGTCGCGCTGCATCTCCGTTAGCATTTTTGCCTGCCATGTCCCTTTTCTTCCTTTTCACCGTCTATTGGCTTCAAACAATACTTTTTTTTTTTTCCGGTCTCACTCCACGTAATGTCGACAGGACTTCTGACACCATGTCGTGTTATTCAATAATACACGTGAGTTCAACTGTCACAATTACGTGTCCTTTTATTGGTAGCTCACATGCTCGTACAACCCAAGCTCACATGCTGGTTCCATCCTTTGTCCCCTGCCTATGACGTCACTGAACCGTGTCCGTAGGGCTTCACTACTATTGGCTAACAAGCACACACAGCACAATAACACCACAGCTAAAAGCTACTAAAAGCTACTAAATGCCATTCAGCTAATAACATATTCAGCTTTTTCTGCATTTTCAGCTAAATTCAGCCACAAATGTACACAGTTTATAGCATTCGCACACATTTTCTGCAGGAAATGCATTTTCTAGTTATCTAAGGTGTTATATTTTTTTGTTGCCAGTAGTTATTAGAAACCCAAGCTGCCAACATAATGTCAACCGTCTCAAGTTAATCTTGTTCGCGTGCGTGACTCATTTTATTTCCTCGACACCTTTCTGTTTTGTCTCGCCTTTACCTGGTGCCTGCTGACATTGTTCAGATGCAACCGGGAAAATTGGTATTGCACAACAGGGGTATTTTAGTCTTTGTTGTTATGTGTGTCTACCAGGGGCCGTAGTGGTTGTGAAGTCTGAAGTCTGCAATTCTCAAGAGAGACCGGATGTATCTTGGCGGTCATGGTTAATTGCGAACTCTGATTAAATATGTTTGATGTACATCACTTTTTCAAAAGGGATCATTTTTGCCCATAGCTTTAAAGATGAACTGTCAATTTGTGGCTTTTTACCGTTTATCTTCATTTACTTGGTTTCCAAACATATCCCAAGGCATATCTTTACAAACAGCAGTTTATGGTGTAGTGAGTATCAGTGTGTCATTCCAGTAATTCAAAACTCTGCAGCACGCCTCAGATAAGTGTGCCTAACTGGAAATGTATTCTTTACAAGGATAAAGTAAGCTAGTAAGATAGATTGATCTTAGTAGTGCTACTACTTTAGTCAAATATTTGTACTGAATTGCAAGTTTGAGGTACTTGTACTATAAACCTTATACATCTACTCCACTACTATCCAAATATTTGTTGTAATATTGTTTAATATTTCAGCTTTAGTTGCTAGTTACTTAAGAAATTAAGATTTTGGCATAGTTTATCAAATATGATATTTTGTTATTCATCTGAGACAAAAGTTTATAAAGCCAAATGGTAAACCGCTTTTTGAATTGGCATCTACGTGTATAAATATCTGAATAATGTTTATAGTAATTTTTTGAATAAGGTGTTTTAAAAATTATATATATTTCTGATATTTCTGTATTGTTTACTTTAGCGTTTAATAACTGCATTTTGCTAATTATATTTTCTTACTTTTACTTAAGTAACATGTTAGTGAGAACTTATACTAGTAATTGAGTATTTTTACAGCATGGTATTAGTAATTTTATTTAAGTAAGGTCAGAATACTTCTTCTACCACTGTTTAGAAATATACAACATAGTACTTCCTGTTGAGCATATAGTGATGTTAGCGGCCTTTAACAGAGGGGAAGTAAAACAGGTGCTGAAAGAGACTGAGGGTAGAAAGCTCTGGAATTGTATTTGTGTGCTGTTGACTGATCTTGTATGTTTGTCACCTGGCGTCATAATAGTTGTCTGGAAGAGTAATGGGCATTTTGTTCCTATCGTCCTTCTAACTTTCCCACCTGGTACCTTTTCTTTGTGTCTGCTTAGCTTGTGTAATGGCTTTGGCATTTTGCAAATTTTTTCGGCTGCCTGCAGGCTCTGAATTTGAGACAGAAACTACGCGTTTAAGAAAAAGCTCCAGGTTAATTATTACTAAAAATAATACACCAACAACAAGGAAATACTGCTGAATCACGCACAATATATAAACCAATCTGAAACGCATATATCTACTATAAGACCTCACTACATTGTGTTTATCCACATAATCGACACAGTGGTGAAGTGGGCAAGTTAAAGTCAAGATATGTCATCCTTTTTTAGTAAAATTGTATATTTTAAACATACAGTAAAGCTTATTCCTCACTGAACTTAATTAATCTGTCCGTGAAAAAAGGAAATGAACATAGAGAGAAAACCAACATTTGGCCTTGTGTACCTCAATCTGGTTTTAAGTTTAGCAAGAAATTACCAAACTAAACTCACGCAGTTGCTGACCTGACACTCGGGTCAAATACAATGAACTGGCTGCTGTTTATTTTGAGTCATAAAAAGAAAGGCTTTAATATGTCTTAATGCTTTCGTAAGCTTATGAGATGTCGTGCATATAACAAACAGCTGATCATAATAAGGTGCATTTTGTTTATAGTGAAACTGAAACTTTTCTCGACTGTACACACTGATGCTGATATTTGATAACATGGATTGTTTTTGGACAGGATGTCTTCAAAATGAGAAAGCTGCATTTATCTTATATGTCAAAAACAGCTACTATTTCATATTTCTTTGTTTTGTGCTAATTGCATCTATGTTAATAAGCCCTCAGTCTTGCACATGGTTGAACACATAAGCTTCTGCAGTTATGTTCTTGCTTTTCATATGCAATAGGTTTTTTCTGCAAGTGGAAATTCCTTTTAACGTGATTCGGTCTGGTTAAAAAGACACCTATCATTTACTGCTCCGGTACAAAATACAATGCATCCTTATTATGTTCGTAGTAAAGGTGAGGTTTGTATTATTTAACTTTTGTTATTGTTATCATAAATGACTCATGACTCGTTGACTTTTCCTGAGCGGCTCTGCTTCCTGGATTAGGGGAATTACACTGAATAAACCAAGAAAACTGTGGGGCATTGTTGAAGCTGCAACTCACTAAATGATGAACTACACATAACCTGGCTTTTTGTCAATTTGAGTTACGATATTCTTTCCATGACAGATCAGAATCTTTGCTTGATTATAAAAGCTGGATTTCCCAACAGCACCCTTTGGTCTTGAACACACCCCCAGGTTGACTAATAGCGTTTCAGCCATTGCTGTACATTTCTGCTTTTTTACTTCCTCCAAAGAGGGAACTGTTAATGATTAGAGCAACTCTGTGGCGCATGTTGCAAACACAATGATGTTCTGAGAGAAAAGGGACCCTTTACTTTGGTAAAAAAGCATTAAAATGTAATTCTCATTGAAATGTATGAAATTAAAGGGTTTTAAATATTATTTCTCCTGCATGGTAAGACTATTTTTATTGTTTATTTCACATTGCCTTAACGTTATAAAGTAAGGGGGGGGGGAATGATGCTCATTCATGATGTGCAAAGACAAATCTATCAATTGATCAACATTTTATAGAGTAATTAATTAAATGAACATTAATATTTGCCTGGAAAGACTTGTCAATAAATACATTTTGATTCACATTATATTATTGTCACACAGAATGTAAACGGACAAATAAAAAGGAGGCATTAGTAATCGATAAACAGTTTTATTTCAAATCATTTTCCGGCAGGGGACCGACTTTTGCCAACGCGGAAGCTGGGAGCTCCAAATAAACATAGAGGAGCTAAACATTACTAAAACATTTTTTTAATAATCTTTCCGGGTTTGTCCGTCCCATTGTTATGAAATGTCCCATTGTTATGAAATGTCCCTTTGTTATTAAATTAGGGAATTTTTTATTCAATTTGCCACATACGTTTATTTAAGGATCAACCAATATTTTTGTTATATGGTATCTGTCCATTTTTATTCTAATTATGACAACTCAAATGTCGGATAAAATAACATGTTGGGTTGAAATTGAAAACTGAAATTTGACTTTTTTGTATGGACCTACAACTTCAGTCATGCTGTAGCAACTGACGGCCATACAAAGTGAAATATTTCTTTAAATAAAAATAGGTTGTTAGAATAGAAACATTTTAAAGATTTTTAAATGTGTTTTGGACTAAAATAGTTCCTGATATAACACCCTGCAAATAACATTAATCAGTGACAGTCAGTAAGTCATTGTTCCGCAATGTCTCTTCACGGGTCGACGGCTTTCTCCAGCATTTGTTTTTTGGTTTTAAAGTTTTGAGTGACAACTATGAAAGGGCTTTTGTACCTATAGCAATCTTGTGGCTTCTCACACAACCCAACACATACAGTTGAAAGGTGAACATTACCCAACGTCTCACACAAACAAAATATTTACCTCCGATCCTCTGTGTGAATATTTTGAATGGAAAAATACTTACTGCAACTACTAAAAAATAGATGGCAATTAGTTATCTTTCTGTCGATTCATCCCTTCCTCTTTTTAAAGACTCTGAGACATCAAGTCAGTTTATGTGTGGTAACACTGAGGGCCATCAGCCACAAAATGGCAACATCAGTAAACAAGCAATATAAAGAAAACTGTCAAAGTGCTGCTAATATGTTTACTGTTGGCTATCAAAAATATGTAAAAAAAAGTGTTTTTTCCAACATTTGGGATACAAAATATTTCCCCTGTTAAAAAAAAAGACTGGATCCAAATAAAAAAATAAAAAAATGTATCCACAGAATGTCAAAAAGTAGACTTTTTTTTTCAATGGTATAAAAATGCTTTAAAAACAAAAAACGATGAAAATAATGTATTTAACAGATTACTTACTTATCTTCCCACTTAAAATACTGTAAATGGTAGTATAATATAATGCAGTTACTTATTAAACATTACAGTTTTCACATACAGTAAGTTCCTCGGGCCTCTTCTATTCAACTTGTATACATGCTGCCACTTGCTCAAATAATTAAAAATAACAACATTTCATATCATAATTACGCGGATGACACCCAAATCTACATATCAGTTTCTATAGATGAATACTGTCGTACTGATTTATTGATCACATGTCTAAAACAAATACATGACTGGATGTGCCGTAATTTCTTACAGCTCAATACGAAAAAAAACGAAGTAATTGTTTTTGGAACCAAAGAAGAGAGAGTTAAAGTCACTGCAGACCTGGAATCACTATCACTCAAACCCAAAAGTCAATCAAGAAACCTAGGTATCATTTTAGACTCTGACCTCAATTTTAACAGCCACATCAAAGCAATCAACAAATCAGCCTAGTACCATTCAAAAAATATCTCGCGTATTAAAGACCTTATGTCCATGCAGGACCTTGAAAAAATGGTCCATGCATTTGTTTTTAGCAAGCTTGACTACTGCAACAGCATCTTCACAGGCATCACACAAGAATCACTCCGTCAACTCCAACTAAATAAAAATGCTGTTGCCAGAGTGTTAAACCGGACAAAGAAAAAAGATCACATTACTCCAGTGCTGAGATAGCTGCATTGGCTTCCAGTGAGTGATAGAATTGATTTTAAGATTTTATTGCACACATATAAAGCACTAAACGGGCTAGGACCCAAATATATCAAGGACCTCTTTCAGCGGTACGAACCCAGCAGACCCCTCAGGTCTTCAGGTGCAGGCCGGCTCACTGTTCCATTTGTGAGATCAAAGCGTGGGGAAGCAGCTTTCTGCATTTAAGCTCCTAATGCATGGAACAAACTCCCAGAACATCTGAGAATGGCTAGCACTTTAGAATAATTGAAATCAGGTCTAAAAACATTTCTTCTTAACATGGCTTTTTAATGTTCTATTTTTTGAACTGTTAAACATGGTTTTCTTTCTTTTAATTGTGTGTTTATGTGTTTATTCTCACATTGACCGTATACAAATGTATTGTGTTTTTATCTGTTTGATCCTTTAAAGCTCTTTGAATTGGGTTATACAAATACATTGCCTTGCCTTGCCTTAAGTTGACCAGAAACAATAACTGATAAGGGTGAAGGGTTTGCTGGAGCACGGAGAGAAGGAAGAAGGAACTGCATTTTACGGACATTATCTTCACTTAATCAGCTCAGGGGCGAGGCATCGAGGCCTCACGCTGAGTATAAGAAGGAGACAGCATCACACACTCCACATTTTCAAGAGCAACTCAAATCTTCACAGGAGTCTTCACAGACACAGGTAAGAACATTTGTGTTTTATTGGGAAGTTTTGATATTTTGGGGTAACATTATGCTAAAACATAGCTTTTCACAATCACCTTTAGATTTAGTTTTTGTATTGACTTTTTATTATTTTTTTATTAGAGATGCTTCTCTCTGCTCTGCTGGGCGTATGCCTGATTCCTGCTCACTCCAAACCAGCAGGTAAGCTACATCGTATTCACTGTTTCATTTCTCCATTTGTGTAACATTACTGGTTAATTCCAAATGATTGCGATATTTGACCAATGTGTTCTTCGCAGGGGAACAACTCGGCAGTCCTCTTCTTCAAACTTGTTTTGAGGAGGCAAAGAAAATTGTTGACGATGCTTACAAGTACTCAAGAGAAGAGTGAGTTCATTTTGAAAATAGTAATTTATATTTTAATATAATTCTGCGATCATGTACACTAAAGAGTTTTTAATTTGCATGCAAGCCATTTATTGCATTATTTCAGAAAAATGTATGGAAAAAGTTACGGATTCTCCCAAAAAATAACACAATTTAAATTCATTGTTTGATTTTGTGACTTTTTCTCCTCCAGGAGTCTGAGACGGGTCCGTAAAGAAGTGGTGCGTCCTCACGATGCTCTCCGCCTGCTGAAGCAGCCTCGCGGTGGAACACGCTCAGCTGTGAGATCTGCAGACTACATGGCACAAACCCTCCGTCTGCTACAGGAGAGGGTGCATCATGTGCACAAACGCTCACTCAATGTGACAGGTCAGACATGTGGCACCAAACAAAGAGAACACCTGCAGACACACACAGAGATCACATTGTTTTCTCACAACTTTTCCTGGTTTCTGAGGTTTACCATTTGGTAATATAGGCACGGAGCATTTCAAGGCTGCAATTATGAACCAGACATGTGACTCTATTAAATATATATTTTGTACAGATTTGCTCTCTGAAGAGGACCTGAATAAGCTGTCAGAAATAACTGGATGTGCAAGTCAAGTCACTTTTCCTTCATGCCGCACAACACCAAACCTCAACACGTATCGCACAGCCAACAGCGTCTGCAACAACATGTAAGAGAAACCTAAATGTTTTTTGAAAAAATGCACTTTTTAATCTAAGAAGCATTTTCATTTATTTTGACTTCTCAAACACCATATTGGACAAAAATACATTGTCAATGTACAGTATGTAAAAAGAAATTGTATTTCATTTGTATATTCATTCCAAAAAAGCAATTTGTTTTGATTTAGTGGAAACTTGCAAGGTCTACTAGAACAATTGTGGCTTACATTTTAAGAGGAAATTCTTTTGAAATACACCTAAACATCTTGAGCCATACACCACAAGAGATGTGTAAACCTAGGATTTCTCAAGCAGCGTTTCCAAACATGACTGTTTTCTGTTTGCTTTTAGAAAAAACCCGCGCCTCGGATCCTCCAACACCCCTTTCGCCCGCTGGCTTCCTGCTGAATATGACGACGCCATCTCCCAACCGAAGGGCTGGGACAGAACTCGAAGATTCAACAACTTCTTGCTCCCCACTGGTTACGACGTCAAATCGCAAATACTCACCTTGATTAATATACGTAAATGCAGATTTAAATTAAAACCAAGTTGTCCTCCACCTTCAGGTGCGACAGGTGTCCAACAACATTCTGAGCACAACAGACGCAGGCGTGGTCAACGACCGAGAATACACTCACATGGTGACCATGTTTGGTCAATGGAACGACCACGATCTCACCTTCACGCCATTCTCCCCCAGCATCCGCTCCTTCAGCAACGGCATCAACTGTGACGAGAGCTGTGAGAAAATCGAGCCATGCATACCCATCCCGGTTGGTTTGAATGCTCAAAAATAAATATATACATGTTGTTTTCACTTAAAATCTTCCCACCATAACTCTTGGACTCTTTCCTACAATCAGATTCCTCCCGGCGACCCCCGCTTGCCCACCGGCCGAAACAGCTGCATCCCTGCGTTCAGATCGGCCCCTGTTTGCGGTTCAGGATACTCCGCCTTCAATTTTGGCGGGGAACCTAAAAAGAGAGAGCAGATCAACGCGCTGACGGCCTTCCTGGATCTG
>NW_011340410.1:5000-8598 GCF_000735185.1 Notothenia coriiceps | reverse complement strand
TGTGGCATAAGCCGTTTTCTACATGCATATTTTACCGGCGTAGCTTTCATTATGATTTTACTTGTGATGGCCACATGTAGCCCATGTATTGATTCCATCCGATAGTTGCAATAATACAAAACAAAAGGAAAACGTCTGCCTCTTCACAATGGTCAATAACAGTGAACGATGGTTATTAAAGTAAGGTAAAATCAACAGAATCACACTAAGCCTGGTTAGTGTTGCCTGACTTTATATAAGTGTTTTTATAAGTGTGTGGTCGTGTTCTAGTCACTTTGCTCAGCGCTGCTTGTTACAACTTGTATTCGCCGATCTTGCCGGGTTGCCGATTGGGGCCAGCAAGAGAGAATAGACCAGACTCCAGCAAAGGTCAATTGTGTCTAGAGTGCGCCATCCAGTGTGATCAACTGAAATGCCGGGTATTGCAGGAAAAAGGCAAAATGAATGCGCTCTTTACTATAATTTGGACAATGTTGTACCAATATTCGGCGGGCCGGATTCAAAAGCCCAACGGGCCGTATATGGCCCACGGGCCTTAGTTTGCCCATGCCTGCTCTCGATGATAGGAATGGAGGTTTCAAACTTCCGTTATAACCTCCTTTAGCGTAGGAACCACTGGACCTCCCTCACCGAAAGGAGAGGAGAAAATGCTGCCCCATAATGCCTTGCAGCCGCAGCATTTGCCGTCACACAACATTCGGCCGTTCACGGAAACAACCGATTATGTCCGAGAAATTATATCATGAAAGTTACGGTGCTTATTAAGCATTTTAAAACGTATGTGGTAACTTGCCAAAGTGCTTTGTTTTGAACGTTCATCAGTACTATAATCAAAAAGAGAAATATGAATGTTCATTTGTATTAATGTGGACCGGAGGGAGAGGGTAACGAGCATACGTTTTATGAAAATTGGGCCTATTAACACATGAATACTGTGTATATTTGAACATATATATATTTAAGAAGTACAATGTAAGACAAGCAGAAGTTTATTATACTTAAGTCATTATACTTATTTGGGCCGATTCAAAATTGTCCGTGGGCCGCATTTGGCCCCCGGCCCGTAGTTTGGACACCCTTGATGTATGGGAATGCCATTTTTTGGTAACCATGCTGACCCAACTCCAAGTTCTGCTTGGTGTGGTGGAAAACTGCACCTTAAAATCTATATTCTGCTTCAATCTGGATCAGAGAATAATTGTTTTCTGTGTATCTTTACATTCAACTGAACTCTTTGACTGAACAACAGTTACTTTATACAAAGGCCCTGGCTTAGGGGCCTCCTGACCCCTCGGGCCCCTGAGCCTCTTTAACACATGCAGTGATCCAGAACCCATTCCCTGCCTGAGCTGCAAAAACAGTTTGATGTGACAAAGAAGTAAAGGGACTCCTCCTGCTGGGGTCTTATACCAGAGGATACTTTTGTCTACCCTTTCTTTACACAGAAAGACACATACATGTTACCATGCATGCCTCATATATACAGTATATTGAGTTTTTTGCAAAGAGCAAGAGAGATGTGAGGTGAGAAGATGGGGAAAATAAAAGTGAGGAGGAGGAGGAGCAGAAGAAGAAGTAGGGTGCATGGAGGGTGTGAGTGCTGTGTGAAAGGCTTCTAACTGGGTTACTGTAACTTAGACCTGGAAAGTTGTTCAACGTCCTCTGCGAATCTAGCTCCGTGACCACTTTATACAAGTCATAAAGCACATGTTTTTCTCATCTGGCAAAAGGAGGAGGAGGAGGAGGAGGAGGAGTATGAGGAGGAGTCAACATAACTGAAATAGAAATCTGAATTGGAAGCAGGCATACAGATCAAAATGTAATCCTTCTTATGACCCAGCTGAGCAGCGAGAGACAGAGTGAGGAGAGATTATGTGATTCCGCAACGCTTTACCCTATCTTTACAATTAGTTTCCTACAGGTGCCGCACTCTCCAAAATCACATTGAGCAACTTCTCTAACAGGGTCAAGGAAAGGATGATTTAAGCCTTGACTATATTTACGTGCAGGGCTACTAACAGCATGCCGCAATTTGTCTCTGTCTCGCTGTGTTTTAGCAACATCTGGCGCCCAGAGATTTAGGTTAGACAGGTAATTAGTGGCACATATTTGTCCGAAAGACAGGTGTATTTTCATTTAAGAAACACTCCATCACGTCTCCGGATGGGAGCCTGTTTGTTACACTCCAGCTGAAGGAGGCACATAAGCTCTGCAGCCCGCATCTATACGGGGGTTTCACTTTTATTTTGTGGATGTTTTAGGTTTAATAATGGCAAAGACACATAAAAAGCATGCCACCCGTGCACTGGTAAAGCCCTGCTTTCATTACACAACCCTTGCATGATTGCAAGGTTTGGCATCGACTATCCCAAAATGTTTTCCTGCTTAAGTATGAGGCATTACTCCGTGTTAACAACCTCACACAGGATTAAATGTCTAATATCAATGTCCCATCTAAAAACATATTTCCCTCCATGTCTTTCTGCGTCACGTTACCCCTGTTTTTTATTTCCTCCTGCAACCACACTCATCCCCATGTTAGCTTTAGGAACAAAATATATGATTTCTGAATATTTAAAAAGATTGAATTTCTTAAATACTTCAAACCAAAGGTGGAAAGTAACTTAGTACATTTAAATGCTGTGTGTTATACTTCTACTCCAGGGACATGTTGTACTTCTTGCTTTCATTATGAATACAAAATATAAACTCAGTAGCAATACATACATTGGTTAAAATGATCCCCACCTTTAAAAGCTGCAACATTAAAGTAATGAACTGCATCAATTATTACAATCCAATGAATACATATACTTTATTCGGAAATGAGTCATTCTGCATAACGAGTGTTTTTATTTTTGGTTCTCTAAGTACAGCTTATTTTGAAACTAGTACTTTTTCTTTGAATGCATGACGTTTGCTTGTAGCAAAGGATTTTACAGTGTAGTAGTATCACTGCTTTTACTTGAGTAAAATATCGAAATACTTTGTCCGACCCTTTCTTATGTATCTCTGTTCTATTCTCCAATTATTCCTGTCTCTGGTTACTGCAGCTCCTCAGTCTGCTCCATCATCAGCCCTCCGTGTTTCTCCTCCAAACTCTAACTTTCGTCCTGCCGCTCCAGATGAAGCTGTATAGTCTTTTAAAAAAAGAAATGCACTTCATCATGGTCACTGGGCTCATGGTTCTAATAAATCAAGGCGCCGTCCACCATTGCTGCTCCTCTCTGGAAACAAACTGCTGCTGGATGGATCTCCTCAGCTGCTCCTAATGGAGGTCACACTCACAGAGACACTTTTACCCACACGGACCAGAGAGAAATAGAGAGGAGCCATACAAATAAGCTGTGCTGACTGAAAGAAAAACGCATTAGGTAGAAGTGTCCTGCCATGAGAACATGGAGTCCAATGCAATGGAAAACACTTTTACTTTCAAATCAAATGGAAGGATAAAAGTGATGAATTAATGCTAATTAATTATTATTATTATTATTATTATTATTATTTAGGATTGCTTGTTATTGAAGAGTTATTTATACATTTTGGAGCACATTGTTATTGTCTTCTTGAGTTCTTCCACACGTGTGTGGGCATGCAA
>NW_011340409.1:0-5095 GCF_000735185.1 Notothenia coriiceps | reverse complement strand
ATGGGTAAAGATGGTCGCTTAACTTAAGGTAGGCCTAAAACCTGCATCAGCGCCCTTAAAAGTCGGCACAAGACATGCAGAGCCGGACCGACGCAGTAAAGTTCTACACCGCCTGATAGCAGACATGAAACAATAATTTAAAACAAGACGTAGCATATAGACATGCAAACATGCCGCAAGCTCATCCATCAGATATGACTCCCACCTCCCCACTGAGCTCGGTTTAATGTGCATAACTTTGGGCAAGGTTCATAGTTTTAAATATTGTAAATCAAGCAACTGTTGGACTTACGCTCTACAAATACTCACAGTATAAAAAAACACGCTAAACACAAGTCAATCAATATAAACTCACCTTATGATTTTCATGGCTTTATCCTAGCTAACACCAGTGAATGACAATGTTTACAAATTGACAGCTGTATTTACGTTGCTCGTTGTAACGGCAAATGTGAACTCTGCTTTTTGTAAACAATGTGTTTTGTGATAACCTGTAACTATGACGAACATTTGATGACATTAAATAACTTTAAATAACTTTTACCTTGTAGAGATGCTCTCGGGACAGAACCAGCTTACTCCTCCGATGCGGGAAGAAAATATGGTAGAACCCCCCCTTTCCTTTGTTTAAAAAAGAAAAAGCTTCACATTTTTAAAAATAAATATATTTTGCAATTTTTTTCTGCTTTACATCTTGTCCATTAAAGTGCCATATTGTTCAGGTTCAATTATGAAACTATTAAAGTACGGGTTTGAGTCCGACCATATTAATTTGTGAATAAAATATTTGTAAATAATAATTAGAAGCCGAGTAATCGGCTGCAAAGCAAGCTGCTGATGTGCTCAGTGGGCGGAGTTACAGAGATAAACATAACTATTTCTTAACATGATTGAGATTTATAGAACGCACAGCCCTCAAGATTAAAATAGTTCTACATGATTGATTCATGTTTTGACGAGAAACATGAATCAATTACGTCTCATATATTAACTGCATATTTGCAAATTGAACAACCCCACTTTCCCCTTTTTTTCAGTGTGGAAGACAATGAAGACCTAGACCGGGTCGTTAATCCTGCAGCGCCCCTTTGGGATAGAACAACCTTCAGGATGTGGTGTGTGATTTCTGAAGTGATTAAGTTATCAAATCAGGGCTAAGACGAAAGAAATCTAAAAGAAAAACATCCTGGAATGCTTATCAGGATGCATTCAAAACCCAACAATTGTTGACAACCGCTGATTTTATGACACAAAGAAGCTTTGGACATTCAACAGTGCATTGTTTATTGACTTATTTTATGTTGTAGAAAATCTTCCCTTTGTGTTAACCACAGACCTTATTCCTGGCTTCTCAAAAAACACGTTAACATTAAAAATAAATCGACACAAGCGAACCGGTGCTGTTGGTTGAAATGAGTGAGCTAAAATGCTAACTGATTTCCAGGTTTAAAAACTCATTCCTGCAATACTCTACTTGGTGGATTCAATCTTTCTGTGACCTTTGGTGATCTTCTGACTTCTTCTTCTGAAGACAATATTTAAATGTGTCCACACTGCTCTGGCTGCCATCTTGTCTCCGCTGCACAGCGAGGGAAACCAGGCTGCACTTTGGATCCTCCTCAAGGTCAAATGAGACTTATTTGGGGGTGCTGTGGTGTTCCTGATTTTATGGAGCTCAGAATAAACCCCTGATCGCTGTGGCTCTGCTATCTGCTTCTGCTCTTCTTCTCGCTCGTTCTTCACAGAAAGACGCTTTTATGGAGCTGCAGCCGGCTGACGGGCAGCGAGCGTGTGTTCAGGAGACTTTAATTGTCTGTCTTGGTAATAAAAGAGCCGGTGAATTACACAACCGTAAAAGATGTGCAGGTCCCAGCCTGGTGCATCCTGGGATACGGAAAAAAGGAAAATACCAGGTTAGGGGATGATGGTGACCAGATCAGATTAAGAGCCTCTCACCTTAACATTTAAATGACTGGATGCAGTTTGAAAATGGCTTTAAATGAAAGTGATCAATCAGGTTGTTCAATAAAAGGTGACCATGTACAGCTGAGGATGTCATCATCATAACTTATTTTATTTGTATTTATTGATTGATTTAATTATTTATGTATTGATTTTTATCTCTACATTTTTTTACATTTTCTATTTGGATTCTGCTTGAGGTCAAAGAAATAATAAACAGTTGCTGAAATAAAACTGAAATAAAAAAGTTTTAAAAATATACCAGTTCATCAATAAAGATACAAATATATTTATAAATAAATATAAGATTTATAATTTTAGAAATAGCTTGGTTATAATCTATTGAAATATGTCCTTATAATATTTAAAATGTGATAAAAATTATCAGTGCAAATGAAACATTATATTTGAAACATGCTGGATTCATATATTTCATATATGTTCACAGTTTAGTTTTTCTTCGTTTGAATCTTCTTTGTTTATCATGTTGTTTTTCTGTACACAATCTATTGCATGTTTGTCCAGGCTTTTGGATTTTATAAATAAAGCTCATAATCAATTAAGGATTGATGGAAGAAGTCATGCAAACACAATATACACCATTTACTCATTGAAATGTACCCATTACAGTACCATTGCATAATGAGCAGTATTACACTGATAATGAACTTCTGTTGAAATAGTCCTGTTTTCTTTCCTTGTAACACAGTGCCACCTCCTGGTCATAATGAGGCACTACAGGAGCACTTCAGTTCGAAGTAAGGCGGGTTTATTTATATAGCACATTACAAAGGTAGGCAATTCAAACTAATTGTAAATAAAAAGCTTTACTGACCAACTACATGCTTAAAATCTACAAAACTGCATTTGTAATCCAAGGTTAAATGATAGGCCCTCAAATGGCAAATTGATCACTGTATTTACTGAATAAAATCCAAAAGAAAAAACGTTGTAATCTACAACATTAGAGCTTGATTGCTTCAGTCCAAAATCTGAGAGCACAACTCATTTTGTTGGCATGGTCTGTTATGCTTTAAGCTGCACCATAGCAACAGAAGGTGAGGTTATTGGGAGGGGATCGGGCAATATTAACCCTTAGATGCACGAGTGACTGGACCCTACACTCTTCCATAAGTGGGTCAAAAAGGACCCGTATTCACACGTATCTATATCACACGTATTATATTTTGGTTCACACTAGAAATATTTTATATTTAATTTTTCACTATTTATCATTTTAGACATTTTGTTTACATTTTGAAAAAAAAATGAAATTCCATAGAAAATGCATGTGGGTCATTGTTGGCCCACTTATGGAAGCTTGGGGTAGTAATACAAAAACTGCAATTTCTTAAAATGTATAAAATGTCAATTTAAAATTTGAATGGCATGATATCCAAAACATGTTTTTTGAGGAATAGCTGGAATAAGAAATTATAAACATTTTTAATTACAAAGATACTCTAGAAAATCACCTCACCGGGTCAAAAAAGATCCACTTATGCATCTAAGGGTTAAGGACCCAAAATAAAAAAACAACACACTAACGTAATATTTTGAGGAATAAAAGGTTCCAACAGTATTCTCCTGATATTTGATACTGTGGGAACTAAATGCATTTTAATCATTATTTTTCTTCTTTGTGAGCCAAAAGGATTTTGAATCAAAATAATACACTTGTGCAAATGTCACTGCAGGATTCTTTTTCCAGTTTTTATCATGGTTTGAGTGTCATCAATTTGTTTAAGATGCGAGCTAATTCAGAAAACATATGAAAGATATAAACCCTGTTTTAGCTATTAAAACATTTCCTCAAATATATTAGATTAGTTTTCATTTATTGATCCTAAATTAGGAGAAGAAATGGTAGCAGCATGGTTACCAGGCATTGCACATGAGTACAATATAAGTCAAATAAAAACATACACAGTAAATGTATTCATAGCAACAGTAGAAAGATAAATAGCAAGAGTATTTTAAAAAAACATCATATTAAATATTACACAAATAAGAATACCCTGTAATGGACTAACTCACCACAAAAAGATATATAAAAACACAGTATACCTTATACATTGATCATCCAAGTGTGCAGTATGCTTTAACTGTCATTTAACATTTCAACCTGCATCAAGTGGAAGTGCAACATCAAATCCCTTCTCAGATCTTATGACTGATCTAAATATGTCTCCCTCACATTCCTGAGATTATCACAGAGGAGACAGATGTGGCCGAGAAGATATCTGCTGTTGTGACTGCCAGATGTTCAGAAGCTGACATATGGCTGTGGTCGAAAGAAGCTTCCAACAGCTTCCCAACATGTGACGAACAACAGATCAAACAGGATGCACTCTGATATCTATCTGGACATCTACTTTGCATCTCTTTGAGAAAAGATGCCACTCTGCCCTGTTTGGCTTAATGTCACAGATTGTATTTGAGGTTATTTGGATATATTCCAATTAACCACTGGTTGAAAGCAACTAACTTAGTTAAAATTCCTGTGATGATTTTGTTCATTGTATTTCCATTTCATGTTGGGTCTTGTTTTTAACTTACCACAAAGTATTTGACAAAGTGATGGATTTGTATGATTCATTTCATTGGTAAAACTAATATGTGATGCTTGAATTATATTTGTACACCTATTACCATGAGACACCAATTGACTCAAGATAAGTCACAATAATTAAGTTAGGTGACCCTCCGGTTGCCATGACAAGTCCCTACAGACTGAGATCCAACAGTGAAACTACATTTAATCCAATTGGACCTCGACCTTCAGATCTGCAAGGTCACAGAGGGATGGGTGTCTGCGCCTGTAAGAAATGCAAATCCAGCTCCATAAATATGTTTTAATTCTTCTAATGGACCGATTTTATGAAAAAATGCCTCAATTCCCCCGAGACTGCTTTTATGGAAAACAAGTCCTGAAGGCATGGGAGGGAGAGGGAGATTACAATCTGTGTTGACATGGATTATTTTTCTTCTTCACCATTCCTCCCAGTGACACACACACACACGCCACACACACACACACACACACACACACACACACACACACAGAGCATCAGAGCAGCGGTCATCAGACCAGGGGACCATACATTTTCCGCCACTTTCCGATTCACCAAAC
>NW_011340408.1:0-2105 GCF_000735185.1 Notothenia coriiceps | reverse complement strand
GCAACACTATATCCACCAGTTAAAGGAAATACAACTATGTGTTGTGTTATATTAGCTGTACAATTTACCACATATGGTGCTCTTAGTTTCCATACCTCCTGTGTTTTATGAGCGACTTATCAAGTCTTGGCAAACGGCATAAAACACGATTAAACATGTATTAAACATATATAAAACCATGCTCGTATCTACAACCTATAGAAATGCAAAGCGGCGTCAGTTTAGACGTAATTCTGTCCTCCTGCTTACCGCATCATTTATGAGAAAACATTTCATAACATTAAATAACATATCCGTATTTATTTATTTATCCCAGTTATGTTTTTGTGTGCACTGAGGAGTCTCAAACAGACGTTTGTTAAATCATTTTAAGATTGGCTTTAATCAATGTTTGAAAATGAATTCTTCATATATGATAAATGAGAGGTAACATTTTATTTATAGTATTATTTCCACATATTTCTCTCCATTCTTCCTTCTGCCAACGGTGTCGCAGTTTCTCGTCTCTCCCGTTTTTGTGCTTAGTGCGTACGCATGGGTTAGAGTTTGCGTGGAGGACCGCAAGTTTTCCCGTCAAGTTAGTATTTTATAAATCGCAAACATTGCGTAGAAACTGCCTTATGCCATTTTTTTTTTGCGTATATCCCTTTATAAATGAGGCCCCTGGTCTTTCGTGAGGTGAACAGCTGTGAGTTCTGCAAGGTGTGTTGGCATCATTGAAGCTGTGGAGTCACGTGCCTCTTATTAAAAGTTGTTAAGGAATACTCGGTAAGGAGTGGTATCACTTGAGCTGTGGGAACACTGATTCATTCAGGAAAGGAGAAAAAGGAAATCAAAGGTCTGGAAGTGCTGAAGGAAACAGCAGAATGAGATACAACTGAACAGAAGTGGCTGCTGGGATTGATGAGGAGGAGGGTTGTTCTGGAGACGAGGAGGGATGCGCTGATGGTTCAGCACAGATCTACACAGTGTTTGCCTTAAGGCTGTTCCTAGTTCAGATCTCAAAGATCTGCTTCTACACTAGATGGTGACTATTTTGATCAGCAGAAGTACACCTGCAGGGTGAAACTCAAGTAACCACCTTCGATGGGAACTTTAAATAAGGTTTAAAGAAAGAGATACATTTATATCAGCGCTCTGATTCAGATTAGGATTTTTGATTCCAATTTACATTTGACTTGCTGCTCCTTTTTGAGAGGCCAATTAGACTTGAGTCAGATCATTGAGTGACAACTTTTACCTATTCACTACAAAAGTTTAACTATATGTTTTTTGTTGTTGAACATATGCAGTGTATACAGCAATTTATATTGAAAATAAGAGTTCATAACTACAATAGTGATTGTGGATGGTCAGTGTACAGGGCTATTCTGTTTCTATCATATGTGTAGTTATAGAGCTGTAAGGAGTGAGGACTCTCTTTCTGCCAGTAGAGATGACTGAGAACCAGTCTGTCTTCAGGTAGATCACTGCACTGATATCACACACACACACACACACACACACACACACACACACACACACACCCGAAACACACCCACACTGACGAAACACACCTGATCACACACACTCTCATTGCTCGCTGCATGTGAATCCCTGCTGTCTGTAGAGACACCACCTTGGTTTGGA
Source organism: Notothenia coriiceps (assembly GCF_000735185.1). Taxonomy (NCBI): domain Eukaryota; kingdom Metazoa; phylum Chordata; class Actinopteri; order Perciformes; family Nototheniidae; genus Notothenia; species Notothenia coriiceps. Next base: position 476 of record NW_011340408.1, on the reverse strand, counting down.
GAGTGGTTTCAGAGATGTTGGTGTCAGTGACTAGATTTCTGTCTTTGTGTAATGCTTGCCAAACCCTGAGCGGTGAAGTGTGTGATGGTGTTTCAGAGCAGAGAGAGAAGCAGCATTAACAGAAACACTGAAATGTGTTCATGTTCACTGTCAGAAGAAGCCTTGAGTAGTCGTCCAACCACAACATGAGTAATCACACTGTGACGGGGACACACACACACACACACTGGTGTTTGCAGATAAACTCTGAATGGACTCGTACAGCAGGATCTGTTACGTTATGATCCAGAGAGACAATGGAGCAGTGAGTCACTGACAGGCCTCAGGACTCATGAGTCATAAACCAGATCTGAAGAGTCAATAAGGGGCAGAAACCATGAGGAAGCCTGCTGGGAAAAATATACAGTTTGATCACACAGGGGGGGGTATTATTATCATAGTGATACTCATCTGATAGCATAGTGATACTCATCTGA
>NW_011340407.1:0-5244 GCF_000735185.1 Notothenia coriiceps | reverse complement strand
GAAATATATATATTTAATGTATCACTTTTTTACCAATGTTGTTCAGCTACCTGATTATGGAAAAAGACATGATTATGGCAAAACTTAACTTAAATAATAATCACTATTATGGGTCCATAAAACATTTATTCAGCACTTTTGAATGCATACAGTACATTAATTCCAAGTCAAGTGCATTTTCTTTTCTCTGTAGGATAACTACAACAAAAGTGCATTCAGAACAAAGCCAAGGTGCTTTAAAACTGCATAAACATCTAGGCCAGTAGGCCTACAACAAAATAGTTTAAATAAAGACTGTAACAGCCAGGCCTTCAACAACAACAAATAACAACAAACACCTATAACTTTGGTAACCTAACGTTTTGTTGTGATGACGTAATCAAAACGCGGCGACAAGCACGGCGCGCAACCATGCTGGTTATGGCTAGAAAGGATCCGTCTTGTGTAAAACTCTCGCGAGAGTTTGCAAGTCACGTGGCTGAATGTTTACGTTTGGCAGGCAGCCTTTCAGTTACGACCGTTAACATCAGTGGGCCACAGCAAATTATGGTAACTATCTATTGATTATGTCAATGACAGGGAGTGTGATTGTTGAAATAGGGTGTTAGCGGTCTTGCTGTTCAAAGAAGAATGACAACACTGTAGATCACCAACACTATGGTTTATTTTTTATTCACAGGCAAGTCAACGTTGTCGCAGTAAAAGTCCCAAGATAGCTCCTGGTGCAATAAAATGTTCCCTTTCAGTGTTTCACTATTATGTCTGATGTTTCTCTATTAATATTGCTTCTGCATTAATGTGTAGGCCTATGTTGCATGTTACTGCTGTAGGTGTGTTTCCGAGCCGCTCCGATTACAACGAGAGTTACAACGAGAACGTGACGTCATATTTACACTAGACGGATCCTTTCTAGCCATAACCGACCATGCTTGCGGCTGGCTCACAGCCAACATGTCTGCCGCTTGGAGATATTTAAAAATATCAGAGTGAGAGGCGCGGATTGCGATGTGTAAAACGTGTTCAGCTGACATTTCTCGAGGGGGTGTAACTGCAAAGACTTTCACCACTTCGGGATTAATCCACCACTTGAAATCAAAACACCCGGACAAATATGCGGAGTATGATCAACGTAACCCTGTTCTCTGACATTCGGTGAAAGCCGAAAGGGCCTTTTTAACCATTTTCGGCCGATAATTTTCGGTGGCCGAATATTCGGTGCATCCCTAGTTGTAACTATATCGGACTGGCAGAAAATAACTTACCTTCATAGTATTTTTTCCTACTGTCAACAAACCCCAAAAATACACAGTGTAAACATCTCTATCCCACTTCTGGTAAGAGATACCCATTTCTTGAACATAAGGAAGCTCTTGTTTTTCTATCAAATGTAATATATACATGAGTAAATAGTGCATTTGTTTAGAACTATTTTTAGCCACAGATTTATACAGGTGTGGTCCTCCGGTGAGTGTTTACGACCAAAGACAGTGTATACGAGATATCCATAAAATAAACTACCTTCCTCGTGATAATCATAACGAAGGAACATGTCAACAGTGTGGCTCAATGATTGGTTTTTAAATGTTTTTGGCACAGATGAGTAAGCAATACAAGCTAGTGGTAAAATCGGATACAACATCCTCTTTATCAAGAATGAGATTAATGTACGAGACTAGGGCTGAACGATTAATCGATTTTAAATCGAAATAATGCGATTATCAATTTTCACAAGATGTTCTTCTTGTGTGTCAGTCATCCACACCAATAGGAAGTGCTGTGCTCCACATGTACCAGCCATTGTTAACCAATCAGAAATGGCCCATGATAATAGGTGATAGACAGATTGATCCAATCACCTGCCAAGTATTTTTGAAAGTGCCTGCCCTTTCCAAATGGCTTCCAATAGAGCTTTCCTAGAGTCAGGTTAGTAATGCTCCATCACATGTTGTACATCTATTACAGGGTGAATCTTAAACTGAAGCTTGACTTTAAAGCAACCCAACGGAAGTTTCATGTAAGTTTAGTTCTTTCACTCGTAGCTCGGGCTGCGGGGGTGCTAGAGAAAGGGGCATGTTTATGCGACCTTCCTAGCCGGAGATATGGCCGCATTTTACAATAAACCTCCGTTGGGTCGCTTAAAAACAAATATCGCAAATCGCAATATCTGTCAGAAAAATCGCAATTAGATTATTTGCCCAAATCGTGCAGCCCTAATAGAGACCATGTTTTTTTAATCTAAAATGAGTCAAATGGCTTAATGTCTTTAAATGTAATAGTTCACTTTCTGCTCGTTGGCACGCTTACACCATCACCCCACACTGACATTCTTAATTATTGACTTGGAGTTGATGAAGAGTTCTCCTCCGGCCGGAAGGTGTTGAAACACTGTGACATCCTGTTGGGGAGTTGGCACAGCGTCTGTGTTTCTAACTGCTCGCTGGGCATCATGCCAATATTAACAGACAGCTTCCTCTCAATCCATATTGCATCATGTCCAATCAACCGTTATCCGACTGCCTCGGGCCAGTATTTATACTTTTGATGAGAACAGCTTTAAATATCTGCGTTTTAACTAGACAGAAGTATCTTCTTTCTTTCACTTTCAAAGGAATTATAATTATCCCACCATGTGTTGACATGAGGAGGAAGCACAGCCTTACAATGACACAGGAGTTATGGCTTAGAATTCAGCTCCTTCTAATCATTTTCACTCTATATGTGGTCGGAGATTGATGCAGTCTCTTTTTCACAGCTTCCTCCTCCTGAAACTGTGAATAACTTTCCCAATGCCTGTTGGTCATCAACAAACTGTGTGACGTCATCCCTAAAATACATGTAAAACAAGGAAAACGCATCCTTTAGAAGGGTAAAAACAAATACTTAAATGTAACAGCTGTTGTGTGGTTTGCAGCGGTCCACAGTTATGGTATGGGAAAATTGCTTTATTTGTTTTTATTTGCTTACACTAAATCACTCGAGACATCTTGATTAATTTACCTGGAAATGCATTTAATTTGTACCATCATCTTTCCTTATAATGTGTCTTTGTTTAATATATTTTACCGATTTCCAACCAATGTTTAGACTGATTAAATGAATGTTTTCGGACCATTTAGTTAGATTAGTTAAGGGTACTTGGTTAGTGTAAAGATATCTTGGGCTCTATTTTAAATCATTAGATTACATTAGGTTATTGGGGTGTCCAAATCCCAAATCTCGGTTTATTGGCTGTACTTGAATGTTTGGGGAATCAAATAAATGTAACTGATTTGAATTATGAAATGATTTAATATTAACAAAATATACTGCAGCTTACTCTATCTGATGCTGAACGAGTGTGCTACCTCAAATTACCCAAACTAGCAATCTATTTAACTGTTGTTATTTTTTTGTAATCTTAAAATCGGTATCAGTCACGCAAATGTCCGTCCGTCACTAAATCAATTTTTAGTGAGGAGAGCATGACAGTCAATGTGTTTAACAGCATTATGTCATATGACTGTCAGCCTCATCCTACTAGTTGGTCACTAATGGAACATCCTGCGAGTAATTAGATCAGGGCCGGCTTCTGACTTTAGAACAGCAAAAGAAAAATAATAGATTGTAAAATAATACAATAGCAAACCATTAACTTTTATAAAAGATGTATGCTACGTGGCCTGTTCCAGTACAATTTTGAAAAAAAGCATCTTAAGAGTTGGAATTGTAACGTTTTACTCAAAGATGCTTTAACATGTGGTCTGAGCGATATAAAGGATTTACAGGAAGCTGGGAGACACAACATTTGGTTTTCTCAACAATCCGCTCATTCCACAGAGCTCTCTACTATCCATCACTGCCATGATGTGTATTTATGTGAGTACTCACTACAGAACAACAGTGTATCATATTCAGTCAAAGAAAGAGATTGAAAACTGGATTGTATCCACTTCAAACATACTGTGGTCTTAGTGAGACATTTACAAGCTACAGCATGGGAGAACTGGGAGTAGTTATAGCCCAAATCCCAGCCAGAGTTCAATGTAGGAGCAGGAATCTATTGATACACATTGTAAAATGCAACAACGAGTATTTCAAACCCAAACCAGACATCTTGGTTGGCTCAGTTGAGACAATGCACAAAACACTAAAGGAAATAGATATTTAAAAAATCCTTTTATTCTTTCTTTTTTCTTTTTTGGAGAACCTAAGTCCAATCAAATGAGGAGGAAACAAGTATTTTAAATCAACATTGCTAAGTTTTAGTTTTAACACGTTGTCTTTTAAAAGGAAGCGTAGAAATTGAATTAAGCTTGGCAGATCTTGAGAAGATAACGTCGCACTGCTTCTTTCGACCAGCCGTACAAGCCAGACCAAACGCAACAAGCATGGGGTCCTAGGATGGGAGCTAAGCCAACCCAGCCCGGAACTGATCTGGGTGTGCACTGAAGAAAGTGTTTCGTAGTGGCCAAACAGTGGTACTACAACTTCCTTGTCAGTCTGACGACATTTGGGCCCAAAAAACTTTTGTACATTAACTCACATTGGGAAAGAGAAGTCTGTAAATCAGCCAATACTTTTTTTTTTGTATGAATCAACTAGCCAGCTCGAACACTTTAATACCCCTTGTGTGAATCATTAGGTCCTAAAAGGTGTCAAATGCGCTAAAAGTTGAATTCCATCCATCCATCCATCTTCTCCCGCTTATCCGTGGTCGGGTCGCGGAGGTAGCAGTTCCAGCAGAGAGCCCCAAACTTTCTTTTCCCTGGCCACATCAACCAGCTCTGACTGGGGGATCCCAAGGCGCTCCCAGGCCAGCGAAGAGATATAATCCCTCCATCTGGTTCTAGGTCTACCCCTTGGTCTCTTCCCAGCTGGACGTGCCTGGAACACCTCCCTAGGGAGGCGCCCAGGTGGCATCCTAACTAGGTGCCCGAACCACCTCAACTGGCTCCTTTCGACGCGAAGGAGGAGCGGTTCAACTCCGAGTCCCTCCCGGATGACCGAACTTCTCACCTTATCCCTAAGGGAGACGCCAGCCACCCTGCGGAGAAAACCCATCTCGGCCGCTTGTACCCGCGATCTCGTTCTTTCGGTCATGACCCATCCTTCATGACCATAGGTGAGGGTAGGAACGAAAATGGTGCGGTAGACAGAGAGCTTTGCCTTCTGGCTCAGCTCCCTTTTCGTCACAACGGTGCGGTAAAGCGACTGCAGTACCGCTCCCGCTGCTCCGATTCTCCGACCCATCTCACGCTCTATTGT
>NW_011340406.1:0-4202 GCF_000735185.1 Notothenia coriiceps | reverse complement strand
CACACGGCGCACCGCGCACGCGAGTAAACGTGCATCGCTTTCTGGCTCCATAATCACACCAATGCACGTGCAACTTAAGTATCAGGTTCCGACTGGTCACAACAATAATTAAATATCACTCTTAATACAACAAATAATTAACTTTTATCTTTTTTGGGGTGCACATTTAGCTGTTTGCTGTCCTAAACTGGCCACTGATGGCAACCAAAGGCCAAGAAGTGGTTGAAATTTTTTCTGAATGGTTGCCAATGGCAACCTGGCAACCGTTACTGTCGAACCCTGGTATCTATCTTTTGGTTTAAATAGTACAGTGCACTTTACTGTTAGCATTCCTTGTTAGGTAAAACACACACTTACCTGATTATGCAAACAAGGCAGACAAATGTCCCTAGAATCCCCAACTTCACATCCAAATTTGGCCACATGTCGATGTTTCTGTCCGCAAAATGTCAGACAAATTCACTCAGCGCCGCTCGCCCGCTCAGAGACAGTGACTGGACCCTGCTCAGACCCTGCGGAAACCCCGTAGACGAAAGAATGCGCATGCGCGCAGTCGTCTGGGTTTCCATGGAGGAAAATGTGACTGCAACGTATTAACGGTTAACTCAAAAATCCTTGTTATGCTGTGTTTTAAATACAACTGTATAGGGGAGGGGAGAGTTGGTCTCACGTTGGAACAATGTAAATTCAATGTAGGGAATTTCGACGTTGAAAAACCGGCATCTATATTTCATTGATTCAACAACATTTTTTCAAAGGTTGAAATGGTATCTGTAATAACACATCGAATCAACATTGATTTTTCGACCTCAACCAAAAATAACCAATTTAACCAATATCTAATGTTGAATTAATGTCTTTTGCTATCTGGGATAATTCTGCTCAAAGTGCACCAGATTGAAGCATTTTACTTTAAAATGTTAGAAACAATTCTTCCCGGGGGGGCATACCCCCGGACCCCCCTAGAGGATGTGACGTCCACCCACCATTCTATTGTGTATTCCTTGGATACTCTATTGATCTTTATATTTTCTATTGTACGATTCTCTGGCTGGGGCGCCAGCTCAAATCTCGCCTAGGGCTGCAAATTGTCTAGAGCCGGCCCTGAGTGGGTGTGATGAAACGTAATATGGAAATGAGCTAAAGTACCTCCAGTCTCAACACACACAAAGCCTCCATACAAGCGCTTATATTCATAATGTATTGACAGGGGTTGGCTCAGCCGATCAGAATAATTTTATGGCACAATAAATAGCAGAAGTGCGGTAAGAGGGGTGGGCACATTTAAACAAATGCATATCTTTAAAATACATTTGTGTCAGGAAGTGGAATTGGTTATGGCCGCCATGCTGTTATCCAATACGGAGTTCACAGGGGGATCCACTGAGAGCTTTTCAGTCAAATGAATGTTTGCTTTGTGTAAAATGCAACAGCTTTTCACTGAAGAATTCCCCGAATCCCTGCTGTATAATATATAATGACAGCTTTTTTAAACATTACATCCCAAAGAATCATGGTTACAATACTGCATATTCACTGCTATCACGCCTGAGTCAATGCTAAGTCATGCGTGACCGAAAACAATGTCACAGCTAAACAAAAAAACAACAGTAGACATTGACAGGATCATACTTGCCACAAAAAAAGGCCCCTTTTATACATTACGCGATGGATTATCCTGGTTCATCAGTGCGAGAGAATGAATGAAATCTCACACCGTAAATATGATTACCGCCTGCCTTTATACAATTTGTACACAGATTTTTAATTAGATCCATCAACAGTGCGAGGGCTGTGTCTTATGAATTGGGTCATTCTTGTAAAGCCGGCCTTCTTGCCAGTGGCGGATTCAGCCCGAGGAGGAACACGCACAGCTGCTGCTAATACTAGGGTGAAGGGAGAGGTGGATGGACTCTTCAATGTAACGGCAGATTTCAGAAGTTATTGTCAAACAAAGAAATCTGAGAAGTGGAAAAGTGGCTCGGAATATAAATCAGCTTTCCTTTTGCACCTCCACTCTGACATCTGTTAGATACAACAAATAATGTTTTTATTCTTTTTGCAATGAAATGAAAATACGAGCTCCCTATATTGCTTATAATTTTCTTTCTTATAAAAAGTAAACAGTAGGTTGCAGGTTCCCACGTGTTTCTATGGAGAGAAAAAGGTAAGAGTGATGTTTCTCTTTGAGGAGAGTTCACTTTGAGTTCCACATTCGGTTTCTGTTACGTGCTGAGGAGCCAGCGAGCATCTTTTCAATACAGCAGGATTATTCACAAAGGTCCTTTTAAGTGCTGGCCTACCGAAGTAGCTGCATGTGGACTTATTGCATTCATTTCCTTTTCTTGTGCATGCTTGTATGTGTGTTTGTGTATTTGTGTGTTTACACTCCACTGGGGCCTTTCCTTGGCTGCACAGAGCTACTAATCCGTCTCTCTTTTCCAAGCCTTCATCTTCATCTTTCTGACTGTGCATGTGTGTGTGTGTGTGTGTGTGTGTTAGTGTGTGTGCATACAGCCATCTCCCTTAGACAGCTGCTCCTGAATAAACATGGTTTACTTCCTAATCGAGCAGGGAGAGCACTAAGGGCTTGAACTCTCACTGTAACCACGCACACACACACACACCCACGCATGCAAAAAAACAACACTAAACACGGACCAATACTTAGATAAATTGCGTGCACAGGTATCAGCTTTATTAGCTATAATCATCTCCATATAATCCATATGCAGCCATCATGCATTAGACATCAAAGTGATTTTGTTAATGCAGCGATCCATCAGTGAAGGGGCACGCCTGAGTTCCATAAAAGGTAGAAAATGGTATTGCTCCACCCTAAGTGTCATGAATATGCAATACTTTTTTGTGTATTTTTGTTCAGAAGCTCACAGATGTGGTTGTGTTTTAACACACACACACACACACACACACACACACACACACACACACACACACACACACACACACACACACACACACACACACACACACACACACACACACACACACTGGCATACATGTATTAATACACACACCCTGGCTGGCGTTGGGGGCTAGGATGCACTTGGTTCTCTCGCAGGAACAGATGGCCTTAACTCTGGAGGGATGATCACAGGGAGGATGGAGGTCAGGAACCAGTGAGGGAGGGAGGGAAGGGAGGAGGAGGGGGGGTTGGAGGAGGGAGAACGAAAGCTGGAAGGAATGATCAGAGCGGCCTGATAGCAGGCAAGGAGATGTAAGGAGGATTGAAATGTGGGTTGATATTCGGGAAGACAAAAAAAAAGATGATCAGAGGGGAGGGCAGAAGGTCTGAGGTCAGATGGGAGAGTTGAGGAAGAGTGGAGGGAAAGAGCTAGAGAATAGGAGAGGGGATATAGAGATCTAATTGTGGTGACTCAAGGAGGAGGAAGAGATGGAGGAATATATACAGTACATAGAAGGATCAGAGAGGTGAAGAAAGGGGGATGATGATCCGAGAGAAAACACGTATTAGGAAGGAGAGATTCACCACAGGACAAAGGTCAAGAGATGGATGTGGAGGATTGACATGTGCCTTAAAGAGGAAGAAGAGTAAGTAGACTGGAGATGAAGGAATGGAGATCATGAAAAGATCGAGGAAGAAAATATACACAAAGGAAACCATGTGAAAGGACTAACTTCATCCATCTGTCCATCTATTGATCTATATATGTACTTAGTGACAGGAACGGGGGAAGGAGAGAGTATGGAGATCAAGTGAGCCATGCAATGAAGGATGGCAGGAGTACACATGTAGAGCAGGATAATTGTCTGAATCGAACTGTTTACGTCAGCACCATGCATTCTTTATGGAGCTTCAAAACTGACATTATGTCAAAAATAACCACATGCATAAATGTAATAATGTTTTAGTAAAATAATTCCAATGGAATGTGAAAGGACATATAAAGCTTCATGATATTCCTTGAAAGATATTGCGAGAGAAAGTTATTTTTGAGTTTGACCTAAACATGTTTTGTGTTCTGTTGCTTGATTATTATCTTGGTCTTCAGTCAAAAGCTGAGGTTGATTTGGAAATGACTTACACCATACTAATATATATATATATATTTTCCTTTCACCTAGACATTTTTTTTCATGTGCACGCTGAACGCTGCTTCTCCATGTTTAGTTCTGACTCTGGGGACAGAAAGCTGACCAGTCCCTGAAGACTTGAGAGT
>NW_011340405.1:0-3458 GCF_000735185.1 Notothenia coriiceps | reverse complement strand
TCTTTTAGTTTTAAACCTGATGTTTATAAGCTTCTTAGTTTTTGCAACGGTCTGTAAATATACACAACTTTATAATAAAATGCACACATTTACCTTTTTCTAGACTAAACACAGGTATGATCCTAAGTTAAAACATATGAGGTTATCATGAGGTTGTTAACATCGCAGTTTATCAGTGGATGTTTGCTGGAACTACTTGTTAACAGCTTGACAGCAGCGGACACACACAGCGCGACTCCGGTCAGGTAGAGACCGGTCTCAAGTCAGCACCGCTGCAGACTCGCTGTTTGAGGGCTTGATAGCCCACTCCCCCTCCACACCGCTCCACACTCGTAGGCGGACCCTCCGCGTCTACGCGCAAACGGAGGGGTAGGGTGTAGGGGGCGGTTTGGGAATGGGCCATCGTCACTGCTCAGAGAAGTGCACTTCTCCCAGACCACGTTGATCAGATTATATTCCTGAACAAAAATCTGAAGAGAATGTAGATGCAGTTATGTAGAGAGGAGCCTTTCTGTTTAGTGTTTTTGGCTTAAATGTTACTCCTTTGGACTTGAATTATTGGCAGGTACATTTTACATTAAATGTTGTTCTTAGTGACTTGAATTATTGGCTACCTCATATTCTGTGTTAAGCTAAAAATGCTGTAAACGAATCTGTTCAGAACAGGCCACCTGCTGCACCTTTTAATTCTCCATTGTCCATTGTGATACTGCACTTTATGTACTTACGTTTCAAAGGCTTGTAAACTACAGTTGGCACTGTTTCAATAAATGAAACAAATTTTCTAACCACATCTTTTGAGTCATTTTGTCCAGCATTTGCAAGCTGTAGACTCTCTGTCTAGTCAGAGCCATATATTGTATAATTGATGCTTTCAGTTTTCAGTTGAATTAATTCAATCCAAGTCAATGGAACACTCACAAGATGTCACCAAAATCACACTGTCCCTTTAAAGTCTTTCAGAAAATGATGTAATTATATCGAATCGTATCGAATCGTATCGTTGGCTGAATATCGTGATATATATCGTATCGTGAGCTCAATATCGTGTATCATATCGTATCGTGAGATTAGTGTATCGTTAGAGTCCTACCTGAAACCTGTGTTAGCTGCTTATTGGAAGTCTGACCAAACCATTAAAATATGACAGATTTTACGCTGTTGATGTGTTCAGTGCTGAAGTGGATAATGAAACCTCTCCGATGCTGCCGGTCACCGCCACACCGAGGAGCTCCAAGAGAAAGTCGGCCCAGCTGGTGTCCTCTCGAATCAGAAAACAGCTGTGAGTGGAGAGAGCAAGTCATCCTTTTGTTTTTTTCATTGCCCTGATTAATCAATTAATGTATTATCCTGGAAGATTTATGAGTACTAAAGCTTCACTGTCTGTTCGATCAGGAATCTTCTGGACGACCAGCAGGACCTGAACTCAGACGGAGAGGACGAGTTTGTTCCATCCAAAAAGGAACTCCAGAGCAGCAGTGAGGATGATGATGGTGGGGAAAAGGAGGCAGGGCTGTATAGCGTTAATGAGGTGCTGGTTAAAAAGGGCAGACACACTGCGGCAGGTTGTCGTACTCCTCGCTTGAAGCAGAGAACTCGCACCTCTACCAGAACGCCGCGAACAACTCCAAACAAGAAGGTACAAGTCCTGGAAACATCTCCAAAAGACAGAATATTTTCACTGTTTTTTTATTTTTTCACCTTGTTTCTTTTAACTTCGTTAGCAGATAACACCCGGCACACCACGGACTCCTCACCACGCCACTCCCAGCATCCCCTGCAGGTTGAGACCAGCCCAACAGCCTGCTAATGTTCTGGAGGAGGCTAGACTGAGGTGTGATGCAACGTCATTTGACATGGTCAATGTTTGAATTTATTTCATTCGTCGATTTATTATATTATTACTTGGATAGTTTAATGTTTGTAAATTATTATTATTGCAAATTCCCAAAATTGCCTAAGTTTATGTCTTCAATTTCTTTGTTTTCGCCAAAGCAAAAAGTATTTTCCATGAAACAGAACTGCATACTCAGTAAGCTCATATGCCATGAATTTACCTTTTATAAAGTTGCTGAGAAAATGGTAAATCAAACAAATTACCAATTATTTTTCCACTTAATCCTCTTAGTAAATTCTCAAGTTTTCTTTTGATTAAATGTTAATCATCTGGCAGATGATCTGCGGAGTTAACTGAACATGAATAACTTGTATTTTATTGTTAATGTTATTTTATTATTTTATGTTTAATGTGAATCAATCTGTCTCTTCAGGCTGCATGTGTCCTCAGTGCCAGAGTCTCTTCCCTGCAGAGAGCAAGAGTTTCAGGACATCTACAGCTTTGTGGAGAGCAAAATTGTTGACGGCACAGGAGGGTAAGATCCAGATCCCAATCCTGACTTTGGTCCCACAGTTGACAAGTCCCCAGATCTGTCACTTATATAGAAAAATAGTGGCTCTGCTTCAAATGGCAGCTTTCTATAAGATCCATTCCCCACACCAAGGTATATACAGTATATGTTTTTGTTGCAAGTTTTGTTTCGGTTCGGTTTTCGTACAGCAACAGTCGTTTGGGCACAGTCTTAGTCCACACGGACACAAAACGGGTTGTATCTGCTACAGTTCGTATAGACCAGGGGTTCCCAAACTTTTTCAGCATGAGACCCAAAACAGAAATGTTGTGGTCCTAAGGGACCCAAGCTCAAAAAATTTCATGATTTTCCATAATATCTACAGTTATAAACAAAGAATGCAACACACCATGAATTTAAAATGTAGATGAAAATATTTATTTTATTATAAAAGTGCATCGCAGCAATTAGGTTTCTCACCATAACAACCTTCCCTTTGAGCTGGCCAGAAAAAAATAAGGATCAAAGCAGAAAGACGAAACATGGGACGTGCATTCAAGTATATACAGTACAAATTTCAATTATACAATTATCAAAAGTGCAATATTAAGTTTGTCACTACCTCAAAAACTATTTACACACCATTTTAAAGTATTTTAAATGAACAAAGAACAAACATGTTGTAAACAGAAAGGGACAAAACACTAACTGAAGTGCAGTCAAGTGTATACAGTACATCACAGGTGAAACCAAATTTAAATGATCAGAAGTGCAACATTAAGTTCGTCACTAGATCAAAAACTATGTACCGTAATTTTCGGACTATAAGCCGCGCCTTTTTCCCCATTTTTCGACCCTGCGGCTTAAATAACGGTGCGGCTAATCTATGGATTTTTACAGCTAACAACCACTAGGGGACCTCCTAAATCTATGGATTTTACAGGTTACAGTCCACCACCTTTAACTCTATGGGCTCTATGGCCGGTCCGCGCCCCCCACCTTTAAGCGGCGGGCTCCAGCAGGAAAAGCTGGAGGCCGGAAAAGAGTGAGACAGGTAGCGCGCAAAAGTAAAAGTGGAACCGAGAGTGGTACGAGAGACAGAACGAGAGC
>NW_011340404.1:0-2801 GCF_000735185.1 Notothenia coriiceps | reverse complement strand
TTATTAACTGATCGACATCAGAGATGCAAAATATCATCCCTGTGTTTTTTATATTGTAAACTGTATTTAAATTATGTGCGGGCATGTATGCATGTTGGTATTGTAGGAGCAAACAGAGAGGTGGTGGCTTAAAGCCCACCTCCGCTCCGCGCCGTCCGTTAGATGAGCCTGGTCAGATTAATAAAAGAAGGAGTTCAAAACACCGGAATAAAAGTTATAACAATAATCAGATTTTAATGGCAAAAAACACCACTACAAGTTACAGAGTACTCTGGACTCCCAGTTCTACTGCCGTGCGATACAGATATCGGGACCAGCCAGTCAGAAACAGGGGGCATCGTGCATGAATAAACATAAGTATACATAGACATATTTGGGGGCAGAGTTGTGTCGGTTGCTCCGCCCCCCCAAATCTCTAATTGGTCGATTTCACTCCTAAGCGAATCAGAGAGTCCGTGGGGAGGAGTTGTGTCGGTTGTTCACTCCCCTAGGTATTCTTACTGGTTGGATTCACTTCTGGTCGGGCCCAATACAGCGAATCAGAGTTCTGGGAACAAGTATTTTACTTCTGAACAGAGCGTGAGAGCTTCGGAAGTAAACAAGGACAGAGTCAATCTTTATCTTGCACCTGAATTCACTCCTTTACTTTCCCAAGGAACATTTCACACAAACTATTCTTTCCCAGACAATCAAACATTGTACACAGATATATTGGTGCCTGAGATTATATTGGCCCCAGAAATAACCTTGAAAAGAATATGTGTGTGTGCTGGTATCTGGGTCAGTGAGTGTAAGTGAGAAGGTTATATATATAGGATTACTTGAAAACAGTCCCAAATAATACATGTTCACTTCAGTATGGATATGTTAGCATATGTTTTTGTGTGTATATGTTTATATAGATATATATTTATTCGTTTTATGTGGAAATGCACTGCGAGGATTGCTTTTTTTAATTTTGTTGTACCTGGTGCGATGACAATAAAGGAATTATATTCTATTCTAAAATAGAGTGGTACAGAGATGAGTGCTAAAACCAATAAAATACTTTTGATCTTTTCCGGTTCCCTCGTCACAGAGTCAACGTTTTTCTGAATATTTTTGTGGTTAGAAGCCTGGAATAAGGTCTGTGTTAAAAACTATCCAACATACAACGAACATGTATGTTCTCCGACATAAAATACGTCAGTAATTCCCCCAGTCGTGAATGCCTGAATCTGTGACAGGCAGTTGCTAACAGGTGACAATAAAAACCTACTAAATGTCATCAGGAGTCTGCCTTTGACTTAGCGGTGGTGAGGTGTGATGTAGTTTGTTTTTAGCCTTAAGCTTTTTACCTCTGGCGATTGCATTCACAATTATAAATCACAAAGTCGTGTTATTGAGTGGAGATTATCCTGCTGAACAAAACGTATTATGTATTATATATGTGTGTTTTACAGAGCTAATTTTTCTGCAATATACGGTAATCCAATGGGAAAATCCCATAGATAGAAAATGCGTCATCACTGCACCACACTATCTGTTAAAATAAAGAAGAATGATATATAAACGTACATTGAAGAAGAAGAATAGAAAGACGGGTTACTTATCCAAATGCCAATAGTCAACACTACTCTCACAATTACCAGATAACATACTGTGTCCCAATGTTACCAATAAAGTTTTGTGGAAAAATAGGAAACAAAACTACTTTAACAAAACATCAAAGATGCATTGATAGGATTGACTGCGACACACCATTAGAGTTCATGTAACCACACAGGGATAATGGAACTCCAGATGAGTCTGCTGGCCAGAACATTTGCAAATTCAAAAGAACATGTAAGGTATATTCTCTAAAAAGTATTCAAGGATTCAATGATCGTTTCTTGTTATTCTGCAAAACCAAAATGCAGTTGTAGCCTAATGTATCATGCTATATACAACAAAATAACAGAACAAAAAAAGGTAGAAGCAGAGCGTTCAGGAAGTGCATTACCTCTTGGCCCAACCGAATTCATATATATATGAGAACAAAATAATTAATAATTATTAGGGCCGGGACTTTAGCGCGTTAATTCAGATTAATTAATTACACAAAAATTAACGCGTTAAAAAAATTAACGCATTTTAATCGCACTTATTTTTGCACCGCGGAACGTTTCTCACTGGATGAGTTTCAGGGGTACCGATTATACTGGAGCACCAACTAACGTTCACGACTTCAAACAACAACAAACCACAGTGAACAATAGTCAAACATGAACGAACAAGCTGATGAGACCGCTTTGGTTGGCCCCGTGGATGGGACATTTTGTTTTAAAAAACGGAAGGATGGAAGCATCGATAAGAGCACGGTTGTTTGCAAATTATGCAAAAAGGAATTTGCGTATCACCGCAGCACATCAAGCCTCAAGTATCACCTCAATGCAAAACCTATAGCAGCTAGCGTGGAAGCTAGCGTGGACGTTAGCCCGACTCGGAGTACAAGGACCCACACCCAATTCGCGTTGATCAAACAGTGGCCTATGCAACAGAGAGATTTTATTTTTCATCAGGATATTGGAAGAATAGGAGGGATTGAGGTCAATCACTGGCACTTTTTTATTTTATTTTAAATGGTACAGTACACTTTATGTTGAACTATTTATTATGTTGTTGGTGCAACTGGCACTTTATGTTGAACTGTTTATTGTTTTGGTCCAAGGTTATTGAGAGAGTTGGACTGAAATTGATTAGATCTTTTAAATCAACTGTTGGTAAATCAACAAAGTCTGTTATGGCCTCTGAAGCAACAGAGAGATGTTTTCTAATAGTCT
>NW_011340403.1:0-471 GCF_000735185.1 Notothenia coriiceps | reverse complement strand
CAGATTATTACAGCTTGTTCCATACAATTCAACAGACAATAAACAGACAAAAAAAAGTATAACACACAGCACAGGGCAAAGACATACATCATGACATATATAAAGTTCAAGGTGTGGTGGATTGTTATTGTTCATTGGGGTTATTTAGAGTCCATTTAGTGTCCGTATTGCAAAGGGGAAGAAGCTGTTTTTGAAGCGGGTGGTTTTGGTGGACCTGTAGCGCCCTGAGGGCAGAAGTTGGAAGACATGGTGAGCTGGGTGGGAGGGGTCAGGAATGATTTTCCTTGCCCTTGTGACAGTTCATTGGTGGTGAAGTGATTCGAGTGATGGAAGGGGACTGCAGGGGATTTTTGATGATTTATTGATGATACGTTGAAGTTTATTCTGGGAGAGGTTGTCTGAACTGCTGTACCAGACTGTGATGGATGATGTGAGGATGCTTTGGATGATGGCTGTGTAGAACTGGATTAG
>NW_011340402.1:0-1642 GCF_000735185.1 Notothenia coriiceps | reverse complement strand
GAATATGAAATACTTATAATTGATGACATTGTTATTGTCAGTTTGCTCTGGAAATGTGTGTTTGCTGTTATCGACGCGCTCCATGAATAAAGTTTATTCTTCTTATGATTATCGTTATAAATGCTTTAATAACCTCTCAAGTTTTGTGCTGACTCTAAATGATCTGTCAGATAAATGAAGTAATGAACCTCAGAACTTTACTACAGTTAATGTCGTTCCCCTGAAGTGTTGACCATCGAGCAGACGTCATGGCGCGCAGAGTCTCAGCTCTGGAGGCGACGCTTGCCGTCCTCTTCGTCCTCATGACGGTCGTGAGCGTCACGCTGATCACACTGTTGGCCACCGGGAAAGCAAAAGCACGCACAGGTGAGAACACACACACACACACACACACACACATTATATTTATCCAGAAACTTTTAGTAGCTACCATGTGGGGACCTGACGTTGGTCCCCATAAAGTCAGTGGGTCCTCACAAACGCCCATTTTTGAGTGTTGTCCTTTTTTAAAAATGTTTTTTGTTTTCCTCTTATTTTTGAACAATTTAAACGGTTACAAAAAAGTTGTATTTTTTATATAAAATATTGTATTTATATTATCTTTTATATTTTAAAAACCACTACAGTATGATTTATTGTGAATTAAACATTAAACTTACACAGGACCCGTCTGCCTAACCCTCGTCTTTGGGCTCTAGGAAAAGAGAGATACAAATCCAATGTGAAACAGAAACCAGCATGTTGGTTTGATTCTGCCTCAAATACTTTGGATTTGTGGATTCATCCGCTGCTGAAAATAGTCCCCAGCAAATGCATTAATCCCTCCTGATGTTTGATAAAGTCAAAAATAACTGGCTCCTATGTAGCTTTAGGAAGTTGCTGTCACAAACTAAAGACATTTTCAGTCGACTCACACACACAGATATATTGAGGTTATTGGCCACATGCTCACACATTTCTTAAAAATAAGGCGTTCATCATTAAGAATGAATTGATGACAAATCCATCATTTAAATCTTTTAAAAGTAAGATTACAATAAAAAGTCCTTGGCTTCAAGATTATTATCAACATATCATATATCTGTTTAAAATGGCAAAATCTAAACTCTATTCCTAAAATGTCTACTTTATTCTGAAGATTTCCACTCTGGAAATACATTCAAATCTTCCACCTCTTATTGTTTTCCTCATTGTTTCTGGCCAGCGTACGATTCTGGAGAAAACTATCTTTAAAACTATCTTTCAACAATCTGGAAAACAATCCACAAGAATACTCAGATTGTTCATTTGCAGAAAGCTGAAAAGAATAGTTGAAATACCTTCAAAGCTTCTCTGTTGTCCCTCAGGTCCGGAATCCTTCCTGATCGGAGTGGGTCGGGCCGACTGCACCGGACCTCCAGCCGACATCCCTCTGGTCAGGACCAGCACTCAGTTAGAGACCATAGCAACCAGCACTCAGTTAGAGACCATAGCAACCAGCACTCAGTTAGAGACCATAGCAACCAGTACTCAGTTAGAGACCATAGCAACCAGCACTCAGTTAGAGACCATAGCAACCAGCACTCAGTTAGAGACCATAGCAACCAGCACTCAGTTAGAGACCATAGCAACCAGCACTCAGTTAGAGACCATAGCAACCAGC
>NW_011340401.1:1820-3534 GCF_000735185.1 Notothenia coriiceps | reverse complement strand
CCCCTTATCACCTGAATCTCCTCCTAGAGCACCATTGAGTTCTTTTTAACCAAATGTCTCTCAGAGGGGCGTGGGGAGGGGCTCCTTATTTTCATCTAAAGTAACAGACAGAGAATCAGCACTTTGGAAACAGGGCTGAAACAGAGGGGATTATGGGTAATGCTGCAATGATCGGTTTGGTGTTTCCATATTGCAATTGTTTGATTAATTGTGTAGTTAGAATAAGTATTTCAGACATTGAGGATGCTTGTTTCAAATGAGAGTAACTGCCAGCATTTTGAAATAGAAATACCTGTCTTACCTCACCTCTGCATAAATACATATAAATGAACTAATGCAAGAGAAATCCAGTTCATTGAATGGCTCTCGCTGTGATTGAATTTCCGTTTCTTGTGTCCAGCCCAACATGCAGCTGGTGGTGTGCATCATGGTGGGAAACAGAGACGATCTGTACAGCGCCATCAAGAAGCTCTGCTGTGTCAGAAGCCCCATCCCATCTCAGGTGTGTTTCCATGTTCCAAGTGGTTCTGCAAAGCTGGTCTAGATTAGAAAAAGATAATGTTGTCTAAAATGTTGTTCTCGTAGGCCATCAATATCCGGACGATTTCCCAGCCGCTGAAGTTGAAGAGTGTGGCCCAAAAGATTCTCCTGCAGATAAACAGCAAGTTGGGAGGAGAGCTGTGGACGGTCAATGTCCCTCTGGTGAGTTTGTGTATTTATGCTTAAAATATCTATGAAGAGAATCAGGAAGAGAACACCTTATCTAGTTGTGCTCAATAGTTTGGGGGAACCATGGTAATTGTGATTGTCCTGACCAACAAAGTAACTTTACTCAAATACTGTACTTAGATAAAGTCTCAATCTCCACTATGTTTTGGAAGCCAATGTTGTGCTGTTTACTCCACTAAATACATATACATACAGATTTAGATTATTAGCTCATACAAAATAACAATTTTTAAATAAACATTGGGATATCATGATAGGTTAAGATATCCATCAGCTGTATATAGTATTTAAATATATTATATATTTTCCAGCTGTGATGAACACATTAAGGCGAGACACGGCAGGCAAAAACATCGTTTTTCAAGCACTGGTCAATTTTGAGATTTTGTGCTATTTTGATTCTATAACATGTTTTCTTTCAGGCTTTTGGAAGGAAAACGTACAAAATACACATTTAAGTGTTTATTTGACTATAGTTTGTCTATTTGCGTCAGTAGATTTCTCCTAAATTCACCAAAAGTTAGCATTCTAACGTAACATAAAGTACCGTGACCGCTGTGTGCACCATGTCATCAGAGATATCGTTGGAAAGCTGTGTCTCTCCTGCACAATCTCATCGGATCCAAATATGGTCGTTTCCTTTGTATCAGCAACCAATCGTGAAAGTACAAAGGGGTCTTAAACCAAGAAACGAAATCTCATTGGCTGGTGTCAATTTCTGACAACGTGATTCGTTCAGATGCGTCACGTGGTGTGCTAAAACACTTCCTGGTTAGCTTTCCGCTAGAANTGTGGAAAGATTCTGTCCTGATCCATAAAAACCTGTCTGAAAATGAGCTGATCAGATTTTGGCCACTTTATGATGTCATAACGATGTTTTACACAAGACAAAACATCGTTATGACATCATAAAGTGGCCAAAATCTGATCAGCTCATTTTCAGACAGGTTTTTATGGATCAGGACAGAATCTTTCCACAGAGGGG
>NW_011340401.1:0-1743 GCF_000735185.1 Notothenia coriiceps | reverse complement strand
GTTACCTTGGTTGGTGATTGGCTAATGGTTACCCAAGACAAAACATCGTTATGACATCATAAAGTGGCCAAAATCTGATCAGCTCATTTTCAGACAGGTTTTTATAGAAATGAATCAAAAAGAGAGAGAATCTTTGTTCCTGAAACTTTCAGAGTCTCTTTCCACAGAGGGGACGTAGAAGAGACATGAAGAAGAGGGGACACATGTTGATGTAGAAGAGACATGAAGAAGAGGGGACACATGTTGATGTAGAAGAGACATGAAGAAGAGGGGACACATGTTGATGTAGAAGAGACATGAACGAGTGGATTTTGCATAATAGGTGACATTTTAGTTTTGGCCACTACAGATAGCATTTGTCAAAGTTTTTTTCGTACCTCGCTGGTGAGCTGAGAGTGGATGCTTTTGACGTAGGTCTCGACGCGGTCGTCCTTCAGCTCCACGTGGATCGGTCGCGCCAGCTTCATCCCGATGGGACCGGACACTTTGTTGAAGACGGAGACGAGCTCCTCCACCTGCTCTGCACAGCGGCGAGGGTAGAAGATGGCCCAGATGTTCAGTGGGACCTGAGAGAGAGACAGTCAGTTAGTGAAGAAACACAGAAATACAGCAGCCGTTCACAGGCTCAGGATAATGTGTGTGTTGGAGCTCTTTATTGAGTGTTATTATTAAATAGTTAAACTTTTTTTTTCTTGCCGTTTTTGTTTATTAGTCTACCTGCCAGCACTGTGAACCCAGAAATGTTGAGAACCCCAAAGTTTTATGTTAGAAAGGTAAAGTACGGCTCCCCAGCACATCGAAACAGCCGGTTGCTAACCTGCACATGTTGGGCACTTTGCACAATTAGCATAAGTTGTGTTAATTAGCAATATGCAGACAATAGCTAAAAAATGACTTGACAATTTTGGAGTTTATTGAGGATGCTGAATACATTTCTGACATTTGCCAGAATGAAATATAATCAATTTTTTGGTAAAAGATGGCCCAGATGTTCAGTGGGATCTGAGAGAGAGACTGTTAGTGAAGAAACACAGAAATACAGCAGCCATTCATGGTCTCAGGATGAATAATGTGTGTTGGACATTGTTGATATTATAATTGCAATTGAAGGAATTATCTTTTTTTTGAAATTCTTTTTTTCTTGTATACAATCATAGACAATACAATATTCTCTGTAAGCCTTTTGTAAAATCACAAATCAAAACATACATATTTGTGGATAATACAGAAGAGGTCTTACTATAACCCTGGATCAGAAATTATCTTGGTCTAAACAAATTGATAATGTTGTATGTAAAATGGGAAGGGGTGTGTCACTTGTAAAAATAATTGTCAAGTGACACACTTGCCAATGGATGTCAATGGAAGTAGACAAGTTCTGGATGTTTCGGTTCTGTCGCAGCTTGATTATTGTTTGGTTATTTGGTCTAGTGCTGCAGAAAAAGTTTTAAACAAACTACAAGTAGCACAAAATAAGTTGTAAATTAAATGCTGGAGAGACTGAAATGGTTAAGTGTCAGACAGAGGTCAACTTATATTTTATTACATTTTGTCAGAAATATTACAGTGACTCACTCACCACATATATTATCACAACGGTTTATAGCGCAGTATGCACAACATAACTATCAAACACGACATACAATAGAAGGAAGGTTTGTATTACCCAAATCTAAATCAAATATGAGACAGAAAGCAGTCAGTTACAGAGCCATGGTCAGCTGGAACTCTTTACCGGATCAC
>NW_011340400.1:0-1168 GCF_000735185.1 Notothenia coriiceps | reverse complement strand
ATAATGAAATGTGTCTTTAGGGTGACTTATAAAATCTGTCCAGGGACTACAGATGAAAAATAGCCTCTTGGCTAACTCAGAAATGTTGATTAATGTGCTTAATTAATGTATTCATTTATTTAACAAGGACAGTCCCTGTTAAATAAATGAATACATAAATAAACTTAATGCAACAAAAAATGTAAAAAGTCGTGGTTGGCACGTCGATGTGAGAAATGCTTCTAGAATCTCTTTCCATGAGGACAGGCAGGGAAGCTCACCTGCGGCTGCCTGCTGGTGCTGGGAGTGCTGCACTGGGCTGGCAGCGGGGTGGTTCTGAGGGCCTCCGTGTTGTTGGGGGCCCCCCTGCTGGCCCTGGCCTGTAGGCGTGGCAGAGGGCTGGGGGTGCTGTTGGTGAGGGTGCAAAGTGGCGTTGGGGTGGGGGTACTGCTGAGGCATTGGCCCTGGAGACACTGTGAGACAGGAAGCAGTGTAAGGAGGAACAGAAGATTGTAATGTAAGGTAATTAAATAATTAAAACAGAAATAGTTGTGAATCTTTCGGTATCTCGATTTGACTTCGATTCAAAACAATTCAAAATCCATTTTGGATTCAGAAATATGTGGTGCTAGTTTACTTTCTACTCCAGTCGGCTGTGGGTTAATAAAGGCGGTGTGGCTGAGGATGGCATGGAAGTTGAGTAAAAGACGATCCTCGCAGAAGCAGCTAGTCACTGAGAGGAGAACACTGGGGACTGGGAACTGCTCGCTTTGTCCATACTGCTGTCAATTCATTATGGATTTTATAGTTTGTATTGGTATGTTTAAAAAAACGGGTTGCATGACACCCAATCTCAAAATCAAGAATTAGTTTGCTAATTGAGGGCTAAACTATTCTTAAACTTTCACAAATAAACACTTTATACAAAAAACTACTTTAGCATTTCCCTATTTCTCAGAGACTTCAGAATAGCAAGTTCAAGTAATTAAAGAAAATAAAATGCTTCATACATTACATAAAAATACATTGGTAGACATAGGCTAGCTGCCTTTATATATTCAAAGAAATTTGCTAAATAAAAATTGAAATAAACAACACAGTTGAACTGGTATTTTGTCAGATGTTTCAGGATAACTGCCACGCTATAGAAAAAAATTGATTTTGAAGTTGTGAATCGATTCAGAATCAG
>NW_011340399.1:30448-35492 GCF_000735185.1 Notothenia coriiceps | reverse complement strand
GAGNTTCACGTCTCTTCTACATCAACATGTGTCCCCTCTGTGGAAAGAGACTCTGAAAGTTTCAGGAACAAAGATTCTCTCTCTAGAAATGGATCAGGACAAAAAGAGAGAGAATCTTTGTTCCTGAAACTTTCAGAGTCTCTTTCCACAGAGGGGACACATGTTGATGTAGAAGAGACGTGAACAAGTGGGTTTTGCATAATAGGTGACCTTTAAGACATGAACTCGTTACCTTTGGGGATGTAGGAGGAGGAGGAGGAGGGGCTTTGTGAAGCTGCTGCTGCCGCCATCATCCAGGCGGGTAAAACTCTTGTCCTGGTTACAGACGGAGAGACGACATTTTGTTTGTCTTCTTCTTCTTCTTTTGGTTGTGCAGAATCTCCCTTTATAGAGGGAAAACAGAAAGCACTTAACATCAGTGAACAGTGTGTTTATCATCAGAGACTGAAAACTATCTGAAAACATTGATCTCATAGTCATTAAAGATTCTCTAGAAAAATGTGATTCCTTCTTTCCACACAAATGATCTTTAGTGGAGCACAGCAGAGCTTTGGTCCGTCATTATAAACAATGTGACCTGCAGACCAAAGCCACAGTTAGTCTCAGTTTAAGACAAGTAGGAATAGAAATAGAGAGCAGAGATGACAGATGTTGTTAGCGTCACAGTTAATCCGTGTATTTTGACAACCTCAGTGTCTGAACTCTTTTAAGATATTACACTAAAACTGTTTTTGTTCCGCTATGAGCATTTCTAGTTGAACATCTTGGAACTTTTCAGAAATCCCTGGTTATTTCACTCTAGGAAATGGAGGAGAAGTTTGTTTTGGCCGTAGTTGTCTATAATTTTCCTCTAATGCTGCGGCTAAGTGTTGTTCTTTCATCCCCACAACACAACACAGCGACTACATGTTGTGGTTTTGACAAAATAAAAAGGCTGTTTTATTATTCCCTCTCCTTCAGATACACTTTAGGATCTAGATGTCTCTCTCCCCCTCACTTTCAAAAACCATTTGCTCATCCTCTCCATTAGCTAGATGTTTTATTCAATTAAAATGTAAGAAATGTAATCGTTCATCATAAAAGCAATTGATCAAAGACTTGATGAGGAACATCTAACAGTTGCACCCTTAACTGATTCATTAAGGAATATAAAGCAAACCTGGGACCTGTTTGTTTACTTCTGGAACATGATTTTAATATATTTATTGGCTATAATTGAAATGAATTTCTTGTTCCGTTCCAATTCTACTTGTTTTCCTTACATATACTTACCTTGAGATGGTAGCATATGTTCATGTCTTGTCTGACAAATGGTATAACATCTCTATAAATTAAGCATTACAAAAATATAGACAATTTCTAAACTTCCTGTTCTGCTAAAGACTTTGATGTGATTTGAACAAACCTTTGTTAAACTTCTTTTGTCGACTTCCTGCTGTTCTGACGGAGCTGCTGGTGTCGACTCCTCCTGAGGAAGAGACTGTCCAACAGCAGGAGGGGGTTCAACATCTGGCTCAGGAGAAACAAGACGCTCCTCCTCTTCTTCTTTTTCTGCTTCTTCAAACATCTGACTGTTCCTACGGGAAGAAAACAATCATTTAAATCAAACATTCATCCTCATGTTTGTGAATGTAACAATCTGAATGAATGACACTAAGGAGACTAGTTTAAAGAGTCCCTATTTTGCTTCATGGGGGTTTTCCTTTTTCCTTCTGGTAGTGTGTTGTATAGGTTGTTGTGCATGTAAATGGTCTGCAATGGTTTCTCTCCCCTCCCCCCCCTGCCTGAAACACCTCGATTGGACTCCTTTCTTTACTTCAGGAACAAAGTGACATCAATTTGTAACACTTGTGCTTCTATTGGCTAGCGCTCCAACACATTGTAAGTCATAGGCTAAGGGACGGGACATCTCTTTGCGGTTGACCAATCACAACAGAGCCGGCCAGCTAACCAATCAGAGCAGACTGGGTTTGGGTTTCAGACAGAGTGACCTTATATAACCTTTATACACTGAGGTGCTGTATATATTTGTGTGTTTGTGTAAAAGTGTGTGTTAATGTGTCCTGGAGAGAGGGTTGGTTTTGTTTTGTCCTTTTGTCTTTGAATATACACAGTATATGTTGTAAATGTATCTCAGTATGTACTTCTTGTTTCAGCTGTCAAATGAAAATCAATAAACTGGTTTGTGGCCAATTCAATGACATTCAGCCTGAGCAATTAAGCTTGAAGTCCACTTTTAAAACTTTTTAACAACTAACGGAGATTTTCTTGAGAAAAAGGATGATGTGAAATGAGAGCCTTAATGCTGTTGCTCTGAAACAACCTTCAGTTTCTCATGAATTTAAGATGAGGCTGGTCTGAACAGCGCTGACATCTTCTGGAGTGTCTTCTTCCTGTGTGTTTGATCTAAACTTCAAACAGAGATCTTCAGGACAACATGGGGGAAGGTACCTCATAGATAAAAGACTGCAAAAGCTCAAAGACTGCATGGATCAATCTTCTCCTTAATGCTGGGTTTTAATTTGACTCAACACAAAACACTTGAACTGAACCCCACTCTCTCTGCTGTGCAAAGATAAAAGATAAGAATGTAATCAAGCAGTGAAGAGCGGCCTCCTCCGTCTCCATTTAATTACCCACGAAGACGGGGAAATCGCAGTAAACAAGATTCATCTCTTGACGGTGAAACACAATGTGTTAACATGGAGAGGAGCGTGTTTCAGATGTTTAAGTACCTGGGAGTGCGGTCCCCTCCGCCCACGGCCACCACCCTGTAGATAAACTGACCCGGCATCAGCGAGAATAAATCTCCATCCTGAAGAGGGAACCAGACGTCTCTCTGCAGAGGGCGAGGGTCGTCCGACAGCAACGACTGAACGAAGCACGGGTTCAGGTGGGTCTGAGGGGGGGAAACAGTGAGAGGATGAACCAATGAACTCCAGCCCAGCAGGTTTTCTATCTAAACTAAAACTATTTGAAGGTAAGGAAAGTCCAAATTATGCTTTTGGGGTTTTCCTTTTCCTGTAGTGTGTCATATAGGTTTCTCTCCCACACACTCCCCCCACTGCCTCCATTGGGCTCCTTTGTTTACTTCTGTAACATCACTATGCAACACTCAAGCTCATATTGGCTAGCTCTCCAACACATTGTACGTGATAGGCTAAGGGGCGGGACATCTTTAAGACGTTGACCAATCACAACAGAGTCGACCAGCTAACCAATCGAAGCAGACTGGGCTCTGGTTTCAGACAGAGGGCAAAAAATAAAGAGCTTTTTGAACATTAAAGCATGGAGACATGTCACAGGAGAGACACTTTCAGCTGATCAGGCTTTTAAATACCTCAAAGAAAATTACAATAGTTGCCTTCCTGTTGCACCTATGTTATAACATGTAAAACAAACCTGATGAACTGAAATTCATCTGTATAAGAACATGTATTAAATATAAATAACTTCCAAAATTAATGCTCGGTGAAGAATAGTTTTTTTTCCAGCTTGGGATCAAAAGATCTCATTTATTGATCGACTGATTTCTCCTCACAATTAGAAAACATCTGAAGTGTTGTGACTGTTGAGTGATAACTATTCAACTCACAATTTGAGACGGGTTGATGCATTAACAGCCTCTTAAAGTCAATTCAGGAAATGATAATCAGAAGATGTCGGTGGGATATAACGCTGAATAATCTTTTCTAAACAGACCTTGATGTGAACTCGAACGAATCAATACTTCCTACAAATCTGAGCGTTGAATTTATTTAATGGAAAAAGACACAAAGGCATGTGTTTACAGAAAATAAGTGGCGACTTTTCAGCAATCGTTGACAGCCATTACTGCTGAAACACAAATTCCCTCTTTATGGCAGGGACATTAATCTTCCTTCCATTACGGGGAAGACAGAAAGCAAGTGAAGTGCATTCAGAGATTGTGTGTTTATTTCCTTGAATGAATCAGCAAAATGTGGTCCTTCCTCTACATCTATCTTCCGGATGAAAACCTGTTCATTCTTTTAAGAAAGAAATATGGGAACTTAATCCTAGAAACACCATTGAGTAATAATAATAATGCAATCCAAATAACACCACCAGAAACTAGTGAGCTAAACAGATAAATAAACACGGAAATGTTGTCAACTGGAGCACTAATATTTGTTGACAAATGGATAGTTAAAAAATAATAGCCAGATTTGTTTTCATTCAAAACTGCAGCCTCTCAAATATGGAGATTTCCTGCTTTTCTCTTTTTTATATAACTATTAAATATTATTTTCTGCATCTTAAGACTTCACTTTGTTCTTTGAGAAACTGCTATGGGAGTTATCCAGCATTTTCTGACATTTTATCAACCAAATTAAATTGAATAATCGATTAAATAATCAACAGATTAAAGGTGGGGTAGGTAAGTTTGAGAAACCGGCTCGAGATACACTTTTTTTTATATTCCATGGAATGCTCTTAACATCCCGATAGCAATGAATATCTGAAGTGCTTTGACAATAAATCCATAAAAAAAATTCATCTGTGGAAGCGGTAGTACTGTAAAAAGCACGACCAATCATCTGAGCCGGCCCGGCTAAAATAACTGGATGGCCTACCTGCCTGTCAGCCTTCCATCTGTGCACAAACTTATCTCGTGCCCTCATTGGTCATGTGCGCGTTCGTGTGTGTTGGAGGAGGGGCTCTGTAAGGAAGTCTGAAGGAAGGGGCAGAATCTTTTCGGTTGTGTATTTTCAAATTCTAGCGCACTCGAGCTGGTTTCTCCATTCTTACCTACCCCGCCTTTAAGTAATATTCAGGATGAAATAGAGGATGTACAAAAACGTTACCAATTAGCAAAAAGTTATCCTATTTACATCCATAAGTCCTTTGGGGCAGGTAACAAAAACTGAAAAATAATAAAGGTCCACAATACACCATGTACAACATATACGACATTACAAATTAAAAAGGACAAACTACATTTACTTCTTCTTTTAGAGCCATTTGGAAGATTTTCTTCCCTTTGTTTCTTTGATTTAAAGTTGGAATTTTAAATAGAACCAAT